>NW_027254669.1:17500-218273 GCF_044704955.1 Pristiophorus japonicus | reverse complement strand
AATTGGCTCGCTACCCAAGGTCCTAAAATGTCAAGTTGATGGATGACTTAATGCAACATGCTGAACTGCACGTAGTTATTGGAGTCTGTGTTTTCTCCACTTGTCTAAATGCAGCCTGTTTGAATTCTCTATCAATCCCCCACTTTGATTCTTTCACAAACTGAATCATAAAACATCAGGTATCTCTGGTGAAACATTCTACAAAATAATTTCATACATGCTAATAGAGTTTCCTTCTAAAATGTGTTGATGTGTTTCGCAACATGTCCGGACTAGTAGCTTCCACACAAATTTACACCAACCCGAGTTCCATCGTGGCCACAATGGAAGTCTGATTATAGTAGGTTAATTAACCTTATTCCAATTTAATCCAAATCAATATCTTAGTTCAACCAGTAAACAACCTTCCCTTAAGCATAACATACTCCTGTGCCACGTACAGACGGTCTGCTGGGACCTGCAAGGTGTCTCACCTGCGGGACAGCAGCTACAGCCGCCTGGCCGCAACAACATTTAATCAACATAAACAAACAATATAAAAGTAATACAATTACAACAAATAGAATTAAACCTTCCACCAATGAAGTTCCTTTTGAACCTAGCCATTCAGTGGCTCCACTCCACAAAGTGAATGATGGGTGTTGCTTAAGTTTTTCTACCTCCTTTTGGATATGCTCCGCTAAGTGGGTAATTTCTTCTGAGCTATCTGGGATATATGTGCAACACTCAGTTCCGAGTATGGTGCAAGTACCTCCCTTTTCAGCCAGGATGTAATCAAGGGCCAGTCTATTCTGTAGGGCTACTGTGCGGATTGCTACCATTTCTGCATTGATTTTAACTAGGGCCTCTGAGGTATCATTGGCTACTTGTTCCACAACGGATGCCATGTTAATGGATTCCCTTGCCAATTTGGCGGTCCAATACCCAGGGATCAGAATGGCAAATAAACTCTCTGTTTCTGTGATAGCTCTTTTAGGACGGTGTAAATGTTCCGACAGTGACATTATATGATACATATAAGGTACAATGTAGGCTAAATAGCAGGATCCCGTCCAATTCTGGGGCAGCCAAGGGTAGGCCTTGTGGCCACACACCCAATAGGTGCCATTATATGTAATGAATGTTAGCTGTTTCTTTGTCAGCAACACTCCGGTGCCTGTCCAAGCTTTTCCATCTGTTTTATTCAGAATCCCCGTTATGTTAAAAATTCCCACATCAGCCCAGTTTGGACGGTTCCGTGGCTTGATTCTGTTATAATTCCGGGAGCAGTTACTATACCCCATATTTTGGCATCCTTTGATGTTTCTAATCAGACAGACCGATTCCCCCGGTCTTCCTATTCCCGTTGTATTGGTGATAACAAAAAATGGGTCCGATTGGAATTATTGTAGCACGGTTGGTATCCCCCTTCAAAGGTAGTCAGATTGTAACCTGCTGACTTACATTTACATGCCCAGTTTTCCGCATCCTGAAACGCATTGCCTGTTTTATTTTGATTAATTATCCACTCAGCCATTTCCGAGATATTCAAGGGAACTGGCCTCAAGGGAATCCCTCCCTTTGAGTGAATAGAGATATGCACAAACACCCAACAACTAGAAATGTTACCTTGTTTGGCATAAATGTATGACATATATAAAAAGGTATTTACATGTAATTCCCTTGCTACCCTACTATTTCCCTTTGGTGCAGAAGGTCGGCTTGTAAGAAGTAGAACTATGCCTAGAATACCTACAATCAATAATACAGTAAATTTATACATATTCGCAAAAAGTAATTGTCCTTATTAGATTTCAGCTTCAGTTCCGGGTGCTCGTTGAACGTGTGAAGCGTGGATCCAGGCTTTCTTTCCTTGGACTTTAACAGCTGCCTGGTTGGTCAATAACACTTGATAAGGTCCCTCCCACTTGGCACCCAAAGGTTCTTTATGCAACTTTTTCACATACACCCGGACTCCCGGGATGATGTCGTGTCCTCCTTCGGGTGGATTATTCCAAGCTGCCGATACCTGTTGGGAAACAGAACTAATAGCATTGGTTAAGTTTTGACAGTATGATAACAAAGTGTCACTCATTAAGTGAACATCAGCTTTCCGTAAATCGATAGTTCCTGGCAGCAACATGGGTCTTCCTGTTATAATTTCAAATGGGCTGAGACCTGTAGTTCTGTTCGGGGTTGCCCTAATGCTACATAGCACTATTGATAGTGCCTGGGGCCATGGTGTTCCTTCTTGGTGATATTTGGCAAGCAGTTGTTTCAGAGTTCGATTCATTCGTTCTACTTGTCCTGATGATTGTGAATGATAAGGACAGTGTAAATCCCACGTAATGTTCAGTAACCTACCGACTTCTTGGCAGACAGCACCTGTGAAGTGTGTTCCCTGATCTGAGTCAATGCTACTCGGGACTCTCCATCGGGGAATGTAATCCTTACACAAGACCTTTGCAATGTGATTGGCTGTGGCTCTTTTAGTTGGGACAGCTTCTACCCATCTAGAGAATCTGTGTATCCTTGGCATGAAGGATGAGATATATAATCAACCTGCAGATGCTGGAATGGTCTGACAGGGACAGTGGGCCTCAGTTGGGGCAATACCGTGATGGGTCCAGAATTATTTTTCTGGCAGACCAAACAGCGGTTTGTTACCAGCTGGGCATGTTTTTTAAATCCCCGACCCCACCAGCTTTTCTGGATCCGTGCCGTCATCTGTTGTGAGGCCAAGTGTCCCCACGAGTGGATCTGTTGGGATAAAAAAGGCATAAGCGCTTGTAGCGCGACTGGCTTGTCGGTAACTCTTTGTCTCCAGACACCATCTTCGCATAGCTTAATTCCTGCCTCAATCCATGTCCATTTTTCCTCTCGGGAGCACTCGCCTTGCATTGTTTGAAGGTCTCGTGTCAGAGTCCTGAGTGCTTTCAATCTGCACATCTGTGTTGATTCTCCTGGAGGAACGCCCTGTGAGGCGGCATCTTTAGCTGCCTGGTCGGCTAGGGCATTTCCCTGTGCCTCTGTGGTATTTTCTTTGGTATGGGCCTTACGCTTCAGGATGGACACTTCCTGAGGTAATTGTATGGCCGCCAGTAAGTCTCGGACTTCTTTTCCATTTTGGATAGGTGTACCAGCAGCAGTGATGAATCCTCTTTTCCGCCATAACATACCAAAGTCGTGACCGACTCCAAAAGCATAACGCGAAGCTTTGTTGACATTAGCAGTCTGTCCTTCTGCTATTCGACATGCCTCTGACAGGGCCCGTAACTCGCCCTGTTGTGCTGACGTTCCTGAGGGTAAACATCCTTTTGCCACTACCTCATATAAGATTGTAACTGCCCATCCTGCTCTTCTGGTACCATTCTCAACAAAAGAGGAACCATCTGTAAACAGGATGAGGTCTGGGTTGTGCAGAGGCTCCTCTGCTGCTAAGGCTGCTTCTTCTGTTTCTTTTAAAATATCCACGCAGTCATGCTCTTCACATTCTCCCCCGTCTTGCTCCCTCGATTCTGACATCGGGAGCATAGTTGCGGGATTAACCGGGCTGGCCCGGACGCTATGGGGATTAGGAGCTTCCATAACTGCTGTCCAGTGGGTCCATCTTGCTGCTGTCACCTGAGACATTCTATTCATAGACAGCAAATCGTGTACGGTGTGGGGACATTTGACAATCAGCTTTTGGTCCAGGACTCGACCCGCAGTGGTCATTACTGCTCGACATGTAGCTTCCATGGCCCTAAAGCAACTTCTCCATCCGACGGCTACTGCATCCAGTTTTGCCGAATAATAGCCAATAGGTCTTTGCTGATCCCCATGTTCTTGTGTCAGTATAGCTGTCATATATCCTTCTTTCTCATGGACAAACAGGGTAAATGGCTTACCACTGTCGGGGATTCCCAGAGCCGGTGCCGAACACAAAGCCTTTTTCCAACTCAGGAAGGCCTCTTGCTGTTCTTTTGTGAGGGTGATGGCTTCTTTAGAGGCACGTTTCCCCTTTAAAATATCATTCAGTGGCTGAGCAAGCAGTGTGAAGGAGTCAATCCAATTTCTGTTAAAGTTACACAATCCCAAAAAAGACCTTAGTTCCTGATTAGTGGTGTGTTTTTTAACAGCCCGAATGGCTGCACTTTTATCCTGGGTAAGTTCTCTCTTTCCTTGTGAAATCTTTTTCCCAGGGAGACAACATCTTCTTGGGATATTTGTGCTTTGTCGATGCTGGCTTTATGTCCTTTCAGCCGAAGGTGATCCAGCAAAGCTCGTAAATCTTGTTCATGCTGTTCTTTAGTGTTTGAAGCTAGCAGGATATCGTCCACATATTGGATGACTGTGGATGACAGGGGAGGTAATTCTCGCAAATGGCTTTGTAAAGCCATGTGGAATACCGTAGGGCTGTTGTGGAAACCCTGCGGTAACCGGGTCCAAGTATACTGTTGTCCTTGGACTTTGAAAGCAAACCACTGTCGAATCTCCGGTGCCAGAGGCACCGACCAAAATCGGTTGGCCATATCTATAACCGAGAAACATTTATGTTCCGGTTTGAGGGCATTAAAAATGGTGGAGGGTTCTGCGACCAAAGGAGTTTTTTGATCAATACACTGGTTAGCTTTCCTATAAATCGACAGTCAAACGCCAAGTCTCATTAGATTTCTGTACCGGCCACACGGGGCTATTGGAGGAGCTATGCGTTTTAATAAGCACCCCTTGTTTCTCCAACTGCTGAATAACCGGTAAGATTCCCGCGATGGCAGTTGGACTGATGGGATACTGTTTAGTGCATGGAGGCTTGGTCCCTGTTAATGACGCAGGCTCCATCTGGAGTCGGCCACAATCATACTTATCTTTTGCCCATATCGGGTGTTCCTTCAATTCTTCTTTCTTCAAAGTTCTAATTGACCATGTCACCCGACCATCCTCGAAATGCAACGATGAATCTACTTGGATTAGAGCGTCCATTCCCAAAAGGGGTTGATCTACTGGGCCTATCCAGACCGGCGTGGTTAGTTCATGTGGACCCACCCCGATAAGTACCGGTGTTGTCCTTTTAATTTCCATTTTATGGCCCCCAACTCCATAGGCTGTACGTGCCCTACCATCCAACGGCAAAAAGTCTCCATATTGTAGGGATAAGCATGTTAATTCCGCCCCTGTGTCTAAAAGACAGTCCACATCCTTATCGCCCACCCTCACAGTTATATATAGCCCATCTCCCCTTTGTTGTATTAGTGCGAGGACGGGGGCCAGGGTGGGCTCTAATCGTTTTTTGCTATCCCAAGTAACTCCTTCTGATGTTCTATTGTCAGTCGCTTAAATGCTTCCATGAGGTCGTTATCTTGTGACAAGCCTGGCTTGTTGGCTGAATTGTATCCATGGCTGCGTCCTCTTCCCCAGCCACGACCTTTCTGTTTGGCCCTGCAGGTCTTGGCCCAGTGACCTTCTTTCCCACAATAATGACATTTTCCGGGTAATTTTCCTACTAACTGTTTATCGGAATCCTGGGATTTCCATCCCATAGCCTGTACAGCTCGGACTTTAGCTCCCATATCCCCATCTAATTGGTTACATCGATCCACCAATGCTTCAAAGGTAGTTCCTCTACCTTCCCAGTCCGGTAACACTACCTTAAGCATTTTTGACAGTTCTGGCTTTAGATCTGCCACGAACGCTGCTTTCAGGGGTCCAAAAGGGTTCATCCATTTCCTCATCCGTATTATTCATACCCGAATGTTCTAGCCACGTGCATCTAAACCGCTCGTCATACTCCAGGACATCCTCTGTTCCTTTCTGTTGGCAGGCTGCAATTTTTCCCCAGTCTGTCTTAGCTGGACTGAAGGCTTGCAGCCAGTGTTTAATCGCCTCCCATCCTGCGTCTAATTCTTGCTCATTCTGCCCCAAAGCTTCTTCTACCTTGTCGTGCAATTTTCTTCCCTGTGTTTTTGGCACCAATATGATCAAAATTTGCACTCCGTCCCAGGGATGAAGTTGATATATATTTCTTAAGCGGTCCAATTGGTCCCACGTTTGTACTCCCGCTTTCTTTGGATTGGGCAATTCCTTGGACCATTTATCAATTTTCTCCGGGTCTGCCGGATCATGAACTAAGTATTCTTCGTACACCCTTTTCTTTGTTTTTTTGGTTCCGCTCTCATCCGCAGTCTCTTCTGATTTGACTACAACTCGTCTTTTTTTAAACGGGGCAAAGCGCACCCCTAATTCGTCATCCTCCGACCCTGTATCGTCGAAGGATTCAGAATTCGTATCTATTCCTCGGCCGTGTCTTCTGGTTTGCGCTTTTAATTTATCCAAACATGGGTACCGTGGGAATTGATCAATACATTTTCCTTTTCCTATTACTGTCTCTTGACCTAAAGATTTTTTCCATTCTTTAATTTCACCTTTAAGATCTTTAACTTCCACTTCCAGCTTTTCAAGTTCAAGCTTTTTCTGTCGCAGCTGTGCACAAACTGCTTGCAATTGATCCTTTGTACTGGTCTGTTCTCGATCATGTTGGGAACGCATTATAATTTCGTTCCGCTTTCGAATCTGGCCCATAACCACTAGGAACCATCTAGTTCGCTCTTTATTTTTCATACGGGTCGTTTTTCCCCAGACGCTTTTAATCTCGTCCAAGGACCATTGTTCTTTGGAGGTTCTGTACTTTTTTGCGATCTTAATACAGGTTTTAGATAAGTTGAATTGTTGCTCTATGTATTCTTTCAATTGTTCGAGGATTTCATCTGTCGAAACCTCAGGTGGTGCCTGCCTACCTTTACCAGTTGTAGGCAGTTCTTTGCCCTTATCTCCTGTTGCCATCATTTCTTTACTGGGGTCTCGAGTTGTAGGCTTTCCAGCCGATCAATAGGTCGGTGATTAATTAACTAACACACCGCCGAAGTTTAGACGTCTATGGGACCTCGAGCCGACTACCAACCGGGGGGTTCGCAAACCGGAGGCTTTCGGAATTGCGTAGAAGGAGAGGCGAATTTAGACTTCTGACCGAGGACTTTTAAAAAGAGGTGGCCTTACCTCAATATGTAAGTCCAATGTCCAAAATTCAATTTCTTTCCTCAGCGATCATGTTCGTGACGCCAAAATTGTTAGATCTCTTAATTTCCAATTAAATACGAACTCCGATTGTAGTTTTAACTTCTTTATTTTTGGCAGACAGCAGTAATAAGTTCTTGGCTTTAAGCCAGGTCTTTGTTCTTCTGGGACCACATGGTCAAAATGGCTGTACTTATACCTGTATCAATTTACAGAAAAGAACTCGCCTTCTTTGACATTATTGGCTCAATTAATAGTATTTTAACCTTTTAATTGACTCGCTACCAAAGGTCCTAAAATATCAAGTTGATGGATGACTAAATGCAACATGCTGAACTGCACGTAGTCATTGGAGTCTGTGTTTTCTCAACTTGTCTAAAAGCAGCCTGTTTGAATTCTCTATCAGGAGCATATCAATTTTAAGATTCTATAACATTTTGGCTGCAAAAAAGAGTTACCAAATACAGGAGGTGGGGCCAAATTCATGCATTAAGGACCCCAGGCTATGCACCCTCGAAGAGATAATCGAATTACCCAATCAAGCACAATGGAAATCATGGTCAAGAAACTGGACAATCCTAAAACAATGCAAAACAAGTGGTAGCACATTCTCACATCCTAATCGAGTTACTGCTGACAAAGGAGACATTTGAAAATCAATGGACAGAACAGTGTAAACAGAGCCCAAGAGATTTGATCGGAGATAACGGAGTCTTTTTTTGGGATATATCTATCCCCCAGTTTTACAAGGCAAGACCAGCAAGGAGCAACACGCAGACTAGCAGAACACAGAAACTAGCAGAAGACAGGAGAGAAGCAGAGCACAGACTGGAACAAAGACACAGACACAAGCAGCCGGAGTGAAGAAATGGAGTCGAGAAGGAACCTACAAAAAGTCTTCAAGAACTGACCGAGCACGAGGCCCACGAAACGGAAGGTTGTCGGCAACAAAATTGACAACCACTCTACAATCTACTTCTGAACGACCCAACGGGGGGAGAAATTACCAAAAGGGACCAACTAAATCTATTCCTAACCAAAGAAAGTGGGTAATTACCCCATACATCCAAAATGCAACTTACCACATCAACGGACGCCTACATCAACCGAAGACTACGCAGTCCAAAGTCCTCTCCTCCGTCCAGTGTACGGCTCGCCTAAAAGGCCAAGTGCAGCGAACCTTGAAACCGCGATTCACCGGCAACTGTCTAAAGGGATTGGTGAGCATAGCCCCTGAACCCTCAGAGCTATAACTTAGTTAGTTAGTGGAATTGGGAGGGGGGAGGCTGGGATAACTTGTGTAAATGTATCTGCATTCTCCTCTTTACCCCATTTCGTGTTTAAGCTGTATTCTTTTCCCCACAGGCTGTAATTTGGCACTTTATTCAATGTGTTGTTTCCTTCAGTATGTATTGGTCTGTGTGTGTTACTAAAGGTGTGCCTTTTACTTCTTTTTAAACACAATAAAGCCATACCTGCTTCCGACCTTGAAACCGATTGTCTGTCCAAGTCCGTCACATTACCTTCATAATTCCAGTGTCTAGAACCAAGGGTGTGGGAGCGATTCGGAACCGCTCATATAAGGTCAGAAGGGAAAGCTGACCCCCTGCAAACCACCCCTTACATAATGGCGACCCAGATGGGACACTGGTACAAGGGACGTGATAAGAGAGAGACTGGTTTCAGGAAACGAAGCAAAATGGAAGAGGGGATCTCCTCATCTCTGTTTAAGAGGGTAAATGTGGCTAAGGAGTGGGTACTCGATCTATTGTATGCTGAGCGTCCAGAAGATGCTGCAGCTCAAGGTACCAAGAGCAAGGACCATAAAAAGTCAATAGAGAAGGCCATTTGGCTAATTTGCTTCAGCAACAGATCCGGCGTCTAAATGAGGAGAATGAGAAATTAAAGAGAACATTGAGACAGGCAGAAGAGAGGTCCAGCGCAAGGGCCACAGTCAAGGAAAGGCTGTGGACTGAGGTGGGACAGTTAAAGGAAAGTAGAGAGCGCACTAAAGAAAGGCACAAAACCCAACTGGACCTTTTACAGTGACAGATTATTGAAGCCAAGTTTAGCGAACCGGCGTTGCGGGAAGAGAATTCCTGCCTCGCCAAGCAAGTTAAAGAGTATGGGGAGAGGATGAGAGACATTCAGGTAGCCTATAAGGTAGCCGGTACCAGGGAATTTGAGGCAGGAGACCATGGCGCCTGCCAGCAGCAGATCCAAACCTTGAACCTTGCTCTATCCCGGGCGAAAGGCATGGTGTGCCTGATAAACCCGGGTTTAGCCCAGGAACACCTGGTTGGGCAAAGAGAAACCCCTCAGTCACTGCCTGCAGCTCCCAGGAATGGCCCGGGGCAGCAGGGGTGTCAGCCAGAGTGCGGAGCAGGCAAGGATTGCGAAATACCAGGGCCAATGCACCCGGTCCGGCAGCAGAAGTTTGGCCCGCCTGATGCTAATGGGGCAGCAGGACCCCTAGAAAGCAACTTCGTAGTTCCCCACGACACCCAAATACTGAGGGCTATGATAGGCCACCTAAGTAAGCTCACCCAACAGGGGGATCTCTCGGTACACTTCCTGGAAGTGGAACACACAGGGGATATTAACGGGTGCGATGATTCAGAGCAGGCTAAGCTGTTGCTCTTCTCGCTAGACACCAAGCTGTGCCATTCCCTCTCTGCAGACAGCGGAAAGGGACGAAACACGTACCCTCCGGTTAAGGAGGAGGTTCTAGAGGCCATGGGTATGAACGACGGGAGTCCTTTCTCCCGATTGGAGAAAGCAGTGCAGCTCTATGGGGAGACTCCACAGGCTTTCGCCGACAAGTTGTGGCCGGTCTACGAAAGGGCCTGTAGTGGGGTTCTTGACCGGGTCCACCTGACCCCGAACGAGCTGGCTCACTGGCTCCGCAGCCTGGTGGCAAACAGCTTACCTGGAACAAAGGCAAAAGCCCAGGTCTGGTTGGATCCAAGAGATCCCAGAACCACCGAGGAGACAGTATTCAGACAGTTGACACTGGCTTACCGTAACAGTAGAGGCACAGAGGAACCCTCCTCTAAAGGGAGAGTCCATGAGATTAAACGCAGCCAAAGCAAGAGAGAGTGGCATCAGGAAGGTTGGAATCCTCCCCACAAAGGGGGCGAGTGTTTTGGGTGTGGGAAAAGTGGGCACTGGAGGAAGGACTGTAGGAACCCATGGAAAGAGGAACACCCGACTCATATGAGACACTCGTAGCCGCTCTACAGACACTCATAAACGGAGAGGGAGCAGTAACTATCACAACCGGTGCAGTAGCCGGTTCGGTAAAACCCTCTGCTCCAACCCACCCAGATGCATGACCAGAGCCAGCGCAGCCTGTGTACCTGTGTTCCCTAGAGTACGATGCCTGGAAGAGACCGTGCGTTACGAGGAGGTGGAGAAATTGAAAGGGACCTACTTGCTAGATACTGGTGCTTCCAGCACCCTTGTATATGCAGATAACCCGGCTACCTCACCTCTATCGAACGGGGTCCCGTACAGTCTAGTGGGGTTCACAGGCAATGAGCAAACTGGTTCGTTTCCCATCCCGCTCACCATTCAGTTGGGGACACTCAAGACCAAATGGAAGTGTGTCCTGATGAAATGGGAGCAGAAGGGAAAAGGGAACCTGGGGGCTGATTTTATCATTGGCCACCAGATCCTAGTGGATCTCAGGAACCACTGTCGATGGGGAGCCATAGAGACAGACAGGGAAGGTGAGGTGGCGGTGATCCCAGAAAAAGGGGCCAAGGTAACATTGTGTACCGTGTAGCCAAAGGAGGGTTACGACTTGGAATTACTGGTCAGTAACACCCCAGTGGAGTACCAGGCATATGTACGGGCACATCTTGCAGCATTTGCCACCCACAAACATGACTGTGGCAGGGTAACGGGGGTGGAAGTTAGTATAGTAGGGGACCCCATGATCCGACCACAAAAGCAATATAACTTCCCCAGGGAGGCAGAGGCAGACCTGACAACGGTGCTGGGATCACTGGTAGAACAAGGGGTGTTAAGACCGATAGCTACCCATGTGAATTCTCCACTGTGGCCGGTTAAGAAACCGGACAATTCATGGAGGGCCACCGTGAAATATCGAGTACTAAATAAGAATATCCCTGCCTGTGCACCCACTGTGGCAGCCATAGCGGATCTCATTGGGAGTATTCCAGCATCCGTGACCACTTTCACTGTGCTGGATATTTCACATGGGTTCTGGTCCATTCCTTTAAAACGGGAGGACCAGTACAAGTTCGCCTTTACCTTTAAGGGCCAACAATACACGTGGAACTGTCTTCCCCAGGGCTTCCACAACAGCCCAGCATTTTTCACCAATGCATGGCGAACTGTTCAAAGGTCTTTAGCAGACCCCAGCAGTTGGTGCAGTATGTGGATGACCTGCTCCTGTTTACCGATCAGGGGGAGGAGCATGGCCCACTGCTGGCTGAGCTGCTGGAGCTGCTAAAAGAAGAAGGGTTTAAAGTAAACCCGAATAAGGCACAGATCGGCCAAAAGGAAGTCAAATTCCTGGGGCTGACTGTGCGCGCTGGGAAAGGGCCATAGACAAGGCTAGAAGGGAGTCAGTACAGGAGTTACCAGCCCCCAACACAGTGACAGGGGTAAGATCCTTTCTAGGGCTCACCGGGTACTGCAGATACTTCATTGAGGATTATGCAGCCACCGCAGCCCCTCTGCTCAGGCTCCTACACAAGGGGGCAGAGTGGGACTGGGATGAGGGTTGGTGAGGCAGCATTTAATCAGCTCAAGAAGGACTTGCAGACCGCGCCAGCCTTAGGAGCGATAGATGTAGGAATGGAGTTTTTCCTGGAGGTGGCAGCCAGCGGGGACAGTTTGAGCTCAGTGCTGCATCAAGAGTGGCACGGCCAGCTGAGACCGGTGGTTTACTCCACCAGGATCCTCACAGATGTGGAGAAGGTGTACTCCAACTGTGAGAGACACCTCCAAGCCACACATTGGGCAGTGAAAAGATCCTTGATCTTCACGGGAGGGTCTCCTCTAACACTCCTAACCCACTATACTTATATGCTCCTAGATAGGAGGATTAAGGACGGGACGGTGAGCAATGCCCACATTGCTCGCTGGACCCTGCTCCTCTCCCAGATGGACCTCAGATTAGAAGGCCCCCGTGAGCCAAGGCTCGCAGCCAACCTAATCAACCCAGGGAATGCCCACAGGTGCTCCATAGAAGGGGTATGGGAGGTGAACATTGGCCTTCGGGCTGGGTTACACCCTACAGGCCGGGACATCTACGTGGATGGGTCCAGCACGGTATCTGTTGGCAAACGACTCACTGCGTGCGGATCCTATGACCCAAGGGCAGTTATTGCCCTGGTAATCAAGCTCCGCAGCACCATGAGCGCCCAGCATGCTGAACTGTCCGCCGTAATGTACGTGGTGACCCACCCCGAGGAATTCCCTATCCCGTACACGACTTGCTCGGACAGTATGTTCACCTGCAATTCGTGTACGGAGTACCTGACTGCATGGTCCCGTCGCGGATACACGTCCGCTGACGGGAGACCCCTGGCAATCAAGCCCCTGCTGGAGAAAATCATGATAGTGGAAGAAGGAAAGGTCTACATACATAAGGTGAAGGCCCATTCAAAAACCGAACCCCGTGCAGAGGGAAACCAACAGGCTGACAAACTGGCCAACGAAGGTGCCCGCACGGGAAAGTTCTGGGACCCCTATGACACCGGCCGCATAGCAGCGGTCAGGAATAAGAACAGTGCAGCAGAGAGTACAGGGATTGCTTAGGCCCCGGACTTAAAAACAGTTCAGGCACAGGACCCAGTCCTGAAAGCTGTCCTGAATGTGCTAGCTCGAGGAGAGAGAGTAGAAGGTCCGTACGGCACAGCAGCCATTACCGTTCAGGAAGTCATGCTGTTTAAAGAGGGACAATGGGTCATGCCACAGCAGCACCAGAGGGAATTCCTAAAACTGGCCCATGAGGGTCCAGGAGCTGGACACCCCGGGCCTGAGACCACCTGGCAACGAGTGGAACAGGCAGGATGGTGGCCGGGACTCAGGGAGGATGTCCGTGGGTTCTGTGCGAACTGCCTGGTGTGTGCTGCGAACAACCCTGACTCTCAGAAAAGGAAGGTGTCCCTAGGACACGTCAGGATGGTAGTGGGACCATGGCCGTCAATCCAAATTGACGACATCGGGCCCCTCCCCACCGCCCAGGGAGGCTACAAATACTGCCTCGTCCTGGTAGACGTGTTCTCAAAATGGGTTGAAGCCTTCAACTGCCGAACAGCCAACGCAATAGTGAGGGAAGTGTTCTCCCGGTGGGGACTCCCACAGTATGTGGAGTCGGACCAGGGGAGCCATTTCACCGGGCAGTTAATGCAGGCAACCCTTAAGGTGCTCGGCATTGAGGGGAAATGGCACGTTGCCCACAATCCACAGTCATCGGGTAATGTGGAGCTTTTAAACTACACCATTAAAGAAAGGCTGCGGAAGGAGACAGGAGACTCACCCCAAAAGTGGGTGGAGGTCTTACCGTTGGTCCTAATGGGGATCCGAGCCAGCCAGTCAAAGAGCACCGGGTATTCCCCATACGAGCTCATGACTGGCTGGATCATGCGGACCCCCACCCATGTCCTCGCCCCGGTGCTCACAGAAGGTCAGCTCAGAGAGGTGAACTGGGATTGGTTTGTCAGGAACCTGTTTGAACACCTCAAACAGATTCACTGGCAGTCTGCTCGTAATATGGACAGACAGCATCAGAGTAACCGATTGCTGCTGGAACCCAGCAAACACCACGAATGGGAGATAGGAGGCCAGGTCATGGTGAGGAACTATGCTCGGGTCGGGGTTTTTGAGGCATTATATATGGGGCCACACAGCATTGTCGACAAGGCAAGCCCGATGGTCTATGCCATAAAGCTGCCCCGCTGTACTAAGTGGTTCCACATCAACCAGTGCAAGCTCAACAACCCAGGGTCAGCCAAGCACAGAGTTCAGCCGGGATGTGTGAACTGTCCTCAGGACAGGGACGCTCCGTTGGCCGCCCCCGACGGTGGAGGGCCCACAGGGAATGTGGCAGGCTCAGAAACCGTGCCTATAGGGGCAGTGAATTGCACAACTGGAGGGGCTATCCCACCCATCGTTTGGGATTCGGACGCACCCCCAGTAACCCAATCCCTGAGAAGGACCCTCCATACACCACGGCCAAAGATACCGTGGTCACCGGCAGCTGAGCCTCAGCGATTCTACCCTTGGAGAAGGGCAGCCCGACAGGAAAGGCCGAAGGTCAGAAGTACAGAGGCCGCTCAGAGTAGGGACCCCCAGCCAGCCGCCTGCAGCGATGAGGGTCTCACAGGAACAGCAGCATCGAGCTGTCCCAGAGCCAAGGGTCTCCAGCTCACCGGCTGCGAGGAAACCCTAGCATCCAGGCGGCTATCAGACCGCACCAGGCATGGGCCTGACAGGGACTAACCAGGCTACCCGTAGACGGGTGGAGGTTGTACATAGCTCTAATTTTTAGTCGAAGGTAGCTGACTGCACCATTTTACATTTTAAGGTTTAGTTTAGAATTGAGGGTAATGTTGCAGTAATGTTTAGGTGATTGTTTTGAGTTTGTCTTGTGTGTCAGCCAGCCTGAGAGCAGTTCTCAAGGGCAGGATCCAGACATTACCGGGTGATGGACAAACCTCAGGAGACCAATTGATGTTGTTTAATTTTAATCTATGTTCTTCCTTCTGTAATGTGGTTGTACGTTGGCTACATGCTGGTGAATATAATGCAATTGAAATGAAATGTAACTGTGCTGAAATGCAATTGTAGGGATGGAACCCCCTCCAAGCTGGGAGGGTGTAAACATAAAAAGTTTGTACCTGTAAAGGGAAAAGTGTATATCTGTGGTGATGTTACATAAGTATAATGCATATTTTGGGTATTAGTTTAGTTAATTTACGGGGAAGGTTATTTCTTGGGAGCCAGGAACTTTTCTCACCTGTAAGATGATGCCATAAATGACATGGTATCACAGCGGGGGAATGTAGAATTTATCAATATCTCGCAAAGATGCCTGGTACCTTTCCCCTGCAGAGGAGAAGAATCCCTTTCTGGGCTTTTAAAATGAGTTTAAAGGGGCAGACGATGCCTGCAGGGGATAAAAGGAAATGCATTCACCAAGACCCCCACCCCGCCATGTGTTTGGACTCATAGGAAAGAGAATTCAAAATGGACCGAAATTTCAGAAGCCTGAGATCCCTGAAACATCTATGAGAAGGAGCAGATCAATTGTAAGATTCTACAACATTTTGGCTGAAAAAAAGAGTGACCGAGTACAGAAGGTGGGGCTAAACTCTGTGAAGCACATTCGTGTATTAAGGATCCCAGACTGTCTGGGGGGAACTATTCACCCGCGAAGAGATAATCGAATTACCCAATCAAGCACAATGGAAATCATGGTCAGGAAAACTGGACAATCCTAAAACAATGCAAAACCAGTGATAGCACATTCTCACACCCTAATCGAGTTACTGCCGACAAAGGAGACATTTGAAAATCAATGCACAGAACAGTTTAAACAGAGCCCAAGAGATTTGATGGGAGATAACAAAGCCTTTTTTGGGGGATATATCTATCCCCCAGTTTTACAAGGAAAAACTAACAGAACACAGACTGGAACTCCCACAGACTTGAACAAGGACACAGACTGGAACACAGACACAGATGCAAGCAGCCTGCTTCCTCTACAGTGAAGAAATGGAGTCGTGAAGGAACCTGCAAGAACTCATCAAGAACTGACCGAGCACGAGGCCCACGAAACGGAAGGTTGTCAGCAACCAAATTGACAACCACCCGACAATCTACTTCTGAACGACCCAACGGGGGAGAAATTACCAAAAGGGACAAATGAAAATATTCCGAACCAAAGAAAGTGGGTTCTTACCCCATACATCCAAAACGCAACTTAGCGCATCAACGGATGCACCCCAACCGAAGACTACGCAGTCCGAAGTCCTCTCCTCTGTCCGGGGTACGGCTCGCCTAGAAGGCCAAGTGCAGCGTACCCCGAAACCGTGAATCATCGGCAACTGTCTAAAGTGGTTGGTGAGCATAGCCCCTGAACCCTCAGAGCTATAACTTAGTTAGTTAGGGGAATTGGGAGGGGGGAGTTTGGGATAACTTGTGTAAATGTATCTGCATTCTCCTCTTTACTCCATTTAGAGTTTAAGCTGTATTCTTTTCCCCACAAGCAGTAATTGGACAATTTATTCAATGTGTTGTACCCCTCAGTGTGTATTGGTCTGTGTGTGTTATTAAAGGTGTGCCTTTTACTTCTTTTTAAACACAATAAAGCCATTCATTCTTCCTACCTTGAAACCGATTGTCTGTCCAAGTCTGTCACAGTCCCTTCATAATTCCAGTGTCGAGAACCAAGGGTGTGGGAGCGATTCGGAACCGCTCATATAAGGTCAGAAGGGAAAGCTGACCCCCTGAAAACCACCCCTTACACTGCCGGCCACAACTCCTTCATAACCGATCTTATTCCTCTCACTACTTCTTTACCCATGGATTCCTCGTGAGGTTGTGGTGACCTGAAATTTCTAAAATCTTAATTTAAAACTCGAACTCTTAAACATTCTTAAACTCATATCGTGCTATTATATACATCTGCCTCCCGTCTCTGACTGGCCAAGTTAATCCCTGTTCTTCTCCTTCCCTTATTCAGCCTCTGGTTTGCCTGTGTGGCCGGCGGTAAGGCGGTCTGTACCGCAGGACCCAGAGTGTTCTGACTGGAGGTGTGCCTGAGTCCCACATTATCGGGGGAATGGCCCCTGTGGGGCGACAACACACTTCCCCTTTAGGTGTGGCTGCTGAGTTCATTTCATTAACTGAGGGTTCTGCACAGCCGGGGGCTGTAGGCTGGGGACTCTCAGTTAGTGGCTGGTCCACCACGACATCTCCCATGAGTCCCTCATCGCCGAAGGCTGCCGGCTGGGGGCCCCTGTCCGTAGACTGATCCCTGATCTTGGGTATTCTCTCATGGATGGCCTACATCCCGCGGCTCACCCACTGAAACTGGGGCGCTGGTGACCACGGTGTCTCCGGGAAGCGAGCCGGGACAGCTTTGTCAGGAATCTGTTTGAACACCTTAAACAGATTCACTGGCAGGCTGCTAACAACATGGCGAATGAACTCAGCACTTTAGCTCGAATGTTCAGGACAGAACTCGCCCCTGAGCATGTATGATAAAAAAGCTCCAGAAAATATGCTTGGCCAGGGAGCTTTCCCTTGTGAGTTGAACGTGTTAAGCGCGACATTGCGGAAACATCTCCACTTTCAGCACCAGGTCAGACAGAAATGTGAAGCGAGCAGGTGGACTGCAGAATCCCACTTTTAAGGAGTTGGTCGTGGTGTCAAACAAAGAGTTTCACTAAATGATTAAAAATAAGAAATGTCAAAGTCGAACATGCACCTCCAGAGGAGACTGCGATCTGAACACAGCACCTTAAACCACTCCGCCACCCGGAGCATTCAATGCTAAATGTGGCCACCTGCAGGTTGATTTTGAACTTTTGTGTCCTGACACATGAAATAAATGAGGGCAGCAGGCGCATCTCTGCCTGACACCGGGGAAACAGTGAGATAGATCTTGGAGCAAGCGTCTGGTTATTGCCAAACAGCAAAGAAAATATTTTCTGGAAGAACAATGTTGAAAATAATTGCAACCCCAACATGATTAGAACACAGAACCTTTCGATTTGGAGTCAGGCGTGCTACCAATGCGTCACAAGGTCCACACATGAAGTCTGAGATGTTCGGCGATATGAAGGTTTCACAATACAAGGGGCTTGAAAATCCCCGCCCATTCCCACCAGGTATCAGAAGCAGCGCTCACCTGCCAGTCACCGTATGTTATTTTTCTGAAACTTTTGTGTTGCTTTCATGGGAAAGCATCATTAATTAACCCCTCACCTTCTTTTGCACAATGAAAGAAATGCTGACTGAGGGAGAGTCGATACTTCAATCATTTGTCCTGTGCTTTGGGGAGCGGGCAGTGAAGTGGACCTGAGTCCATGATTGCATCGGCCATGATCGTATTAAATGTCGGAGCAGGCTAGAGTGGCGTATGGCCGACTCCTGCTCCTATTTCTTATTTTCTTATGTTCTTATTCATGTTGACCCATTTTGCTCACTGTATTTTAGGAGTCTGGTTCAAAATCTTCATTGCTGATGACACCAGGAATCTGGGGCAACTTTTGTCAAATTTAACAGCACCGGTTATTCCTACCATGCACTGAGAATAGAATCAGTAGTGAAGCCAAAATCCTACGGTGCTCATTTTCAGATTCAACGCAGCAGGATTTCAAATAAAGTAAAAGAATTTTACAGTGAAAAGATTTAGAAATGTTACTTGTATTTGTGTCTTTAATTAAACTTTGTGGCGTCTGATTCCCGTTCATGCCACTGCTGAATAAGAAAGGAGGGTTTGACGTTGACCAGACTGCACTGCCCCTGATATTTGTGAGCTCATCCTTCATATTCAGTGGTTTCTCGCACTTTGATGGGCTGCAGTGTGGCGGATATCACGTTGGCCTCACGTACGAAAGGTCCCCGGTGGATCCGTTTTCTCTCACTGAAAGTTATCGATTATTGAAGTGAAATAAAGAGCAATTAAGGAATAAGGGAGCCGTTTTGCCAGGAGAATAAATAGCAAATAAAAACAGCAAATTCTGGAAATCAGGCACCATTTGCCAGGAGACTAAACTCGCCTCCGATTGTTCCCATTTGGCAAGTTTAAACATATTGTTTCTGCCTGGGATCGAACCAGGGACCTTTGGCGTGTAAAGCAAACATGATAACCACTACACTACAGAAACCACTGGCACAATAGCCCCAACAAAGGGGAGCTGACCAGTGAGCTCCCTCTGTGCTGATCGGGAATGTGTTGACTCACCTGAAACAACTTCTGTCACACACTGAAAGTTCTCAATCCTTCTCCTCCGCTGCCCTTTACAGAAATGTCACGGATCACCCAGCCACTGTGTTCACTCCCACATCCTCACAGTGGGGCCACAGAGGCTCCTACCGTCTCCCCGCGATCAGCGAACTCATCCAGTTTACTAAATTAAACCCGGAACACGTTCCCGGCAAAGGGCAGGAGAAGCCAGATCGTCTGTAAGCTCAGTCGATCACAGAAAGTATTGGTATTCATGGTGCTTACAGCAATTATTAATCGTCTCACAGACCTCAATTATTTTTATGCGATGAATTGATCGAGTATCGTTACCAGGTTAGTGCGCCGGATCTTAACCCCTCGACGACCAGTGAACAGTTATGATAGATGTAGATATATTTACATATATTTATATATTAACCTGAATATCACGGCTAGCTACCTTGACCTCATGGCGAACAGCAGTGCATCTAACTTTGAGTGAAGTAAATCGTTCCACAATGAAACCCATTTCATCTTTCGTTCCCTTTTAAACACTAGAAACTGAGACAGGGGGAATAAATAGAGAAATAAAAGCACAGGGATAGAGACAAGAGGAAGAGAGAAGGGGAAAGATACTGTCTCCACTCAGAACTAATGCAGAAACCCCTCTGCTGCGTTCGGGGTGGCCACCCACAGCCTGGATACACTAACGGGAGAACTCCAGCGGCAGGTCGGGGCCATAAAAGGAACGGCTAGCGTCCCTGGGAGCTGCTTGGAGGTCCCGGGAGACTACTTCAGGGAGCAGTGCGAGCTGGTGCAGGAGGGCGGCGGCAGCGACGAGTGATGTCATCAAGATCCAGGTCAGTGATTGGAGCGTGGGCAGATACAGCAGGAACGGCGAGATCGGGGCGAAGGAGCGGCGAGAGACTGTGGAAGAATGTGATCACGGCCCAGGGGAGGCCTTAGTTCAAGGCCAGGGGCCCAGGGGCAGCACGGGCCAGCCCACACTGCAATATGTGTGCACACTGTGTCCGTGCAGCAGAGCTGGTCTCCAGTCGTCTTATTTATCCCTTGCCACTGGACGAATACCTCGCTCTGTCAAGCCTGTGTGATGGCTGGGGTGCAACGGCCATCACATGTTAAAGAAATCCATGCACAGGGATCTTCCACCCTTCAACATACATTTCAGGACCTGGAATATTGAAACACCTGTGAACTCATCCTTTTTTGGCGTGGAAGCACGTCATCCTCGCTTCGAGGGACTGCCTATGATGATGATGAACTGGATTTGCTGCAGTCCGCGAGCAGCAGGTGATGAAAGCGGGTGTGAGAGGGTGAGTGACAGGTGGGCACTGCTTCTGATGCTGTCTGACCCACGGTGGGAGTGGCCGGGGATATAAAAGCCCTTTCATTGCACTAATGCAGGGTCAATGAAACTGTGTTTCAGGAACCTTCATGTATACAAACATGCGCACTCTACACTGTAGACCTCGTGGTGCAACGGTAGTGTGTCTGACTCCCGATCAGAAGGCTATGTATTCAAATCATGTCGGGATCATTGTTCTTTTCCACATTGTTCTTCAGGAGTTGGGAACTTCTTTGCCATTTGGCAATAACCTGACACTTGTTCCAAGGTTTGTCTCACTGTTTCCCCGGTGTCAGGCACAGATATGCCAGATGCCCTCATTTACTTCATGTAAAAAGACACAAAAGTTCAAAATTTAAATGAACTTACAGTCTGGATGGCCGAGCCGTCGAAGGTGCTACGTTCAGTTTGCAGTCTGCTCTTAAAGCGCGGTTTCAAATCCCTTTTCTTATTTTTAGTCATTGAGCAAAACTCATTTGCTTGGCACCACGGCCAGCTCCTTAAAAGTGAGATTCAGCAGTTCACCTGCTCGCTTCACATTTCCGTCTGACCGGGTGCTGAAAGTGGAGATGTTTCCGCAGTGTAGCGGTTAACACATTCGCCTCTCACGCGAAAGCTCACCGGGTGGGAATATTTTCTGGAGCTTTTTCCTCATGCATGCTCAGGGCGAGATTGTTCTCCTGTGAAAGGTCCTAAGATCATAAACATGCAAGGATTAGGAGCCGGAGTAGGCCATTCTGCCCCTCGAGCCTGGTCCACCATTCAATAAGATTCTGGCAGTTCTTCGACATCAAGTTTAAACATCTGGGGTGGAGCCAACAGGCGCCTGGCTGCAATCAGTGACAAAAACGTTAGCTTCAGCAGAAGCACAGCGAGCTCAGTTCATACAGCGTGAGATTTTTAATCTCAGGTTCTCGGGTTCGAACACCAAGTTTGTTGATTACTTTTTAATTACATTTTATTTTGCTTTCATGGGAATACATCGTTAATTAACCGATGATCTTCTTTTGCACAAATAAAGAAATTCTAACTGAAGGAGAGTCCATAATTGGATAATTTATCTATGCTCTGCAAGTTAACTCTTAAACCATAAACCATTTCACACACTGCTTTCGGGGTCTGGTTCAAAATGTTCATTGCTGGTAACATCAACAGGAGACTGGGGAAACAGTGAGACTGACTTTAGAGCAAGGGTCTGGTTATTGTGAAACACCAAAGAAAATATACATTCTGGAAGAATAACATGGAAAGGAAATGTGACCCGACACCCAGAAAGAAGTGTTAAGACAGAAGATGAAATGCTGCATTCCTTTCTGCAAAAAATTCCTTTCACAAAAATTTTCTGACCGAAGCTGCACAAAACAAAAATGTTCGTTTCAAAGTCATTAAACTCCCGAATTTCCGCTTCACCGGAATCCCCTGAATCAGATGCCTCTAGTTTTGCCGACTCAATCCATGTCCCTTTGCAATGTTCTGCTTCCACCCACACTATGAAATGTGCCGCTAACTTATCGAATCATGGAATGGTTACAGCACGGAAGGCCATTCGGCCCGTTGAGCCCGTGCCGACTCTCAGCGAGTCCCACTCCCCCGCCCTTTCCTCGGAGCCCTGCAATTGTTTTTCCTTCAGATACTGATCCAGCTCCCGTTTGAAAGATAAGATTGAGTCTGCCTCCACCACCCTTTCACGCCGTGCATTCCAGATCCTAACCACTCGCTGCTAAATGGTCATCTCCTGTTCCTATGTGTAAAGTCTCGGAAACACTCGATCAATTCCTGCCACACACACAGACTTCCTAAATATAGCACCGTCTTTCTATTCTCATAAAACCAGCTCTTGAAGTGTAGGCCAGCTGTGTCGGTGAAAGCTCTGGTTATGTTCCTAACATTGCTTCAATTGCAGTGTTTCCGTACTGTAGTGGTTGTCACATTTTCTTCACCCGCGAATGATCTTTGGTTCGAAACTGGGCGGAAACATTTTGAAAACCCGTTTAATTAAATATTTGAAAAAATTGATTTATTCATATTAATGTTTCAATATTAACTAAACACAATGTCCCACAGCCTTGTTAAATTTTCTGACATCGATGTTCAGTTCTGTATAGACTCAAACTCGACACTTGAACTGAATGCTCATATAAGTATTGGAGTGGGAACTCACTGGATAACAGCACAGCTGGCAATGTTTGCGGAATATATTCGTGACACCAAAGCACACAATGACAACCTGGAACAGTGCGGCACAGTATCCTCGGGGAAAACAGTTGAAGTCCCTGAGAGGGCTTAAACCACCAACTTTTTGGTGAACAACCGAACACGCTAACCCATTGCGCCACAGAGACTGACACAAGTGTATACTGCAAGACATCCCAAACCAGGGCGTCCGTCAGTTAAAGCTTCAGATTGCTCCGACCAGTTGGAACTTGTCCACTCTCAGTTGTACTTTTCCCAAGTAAAGGGTGGGACATTCATTGTGGATGCGTGGAAGCAGTCTGATCCCGCACACTGCAGACACTTCCATGTCACCGCCAACCAGTTCTCCCACAACCGGTGTGATCTACCTTCCAGCCTTCCGGTGCCTTGTCTGTGACGAAGTATTCTGATTGTCCCGAAGCCTTATTAGGTTTTAATTCCTTTTCAGCTCCTGACTGCGGATATTCCTGTGATTAAACGGGAACTAAATGCTTGCAGGGACAGTTGGATTCACCATTTCTTTGCTTTGTGAAATTTCAAAGATTGAAAGTGACGCACATCAACCCCAAACCTCGTCACCTACTCGCTAACCGCCACACGCTGCTCCCGTGAGATGGAAGCCCAGTTGCTGTTTCAAGCTTGAATGCAGGTACAAGCAGAACTCATTCAAAGAAAGCCCAAGTCCCTGAGGCACCTGATTATTTGCACCAAACTCCTTTGTAAAGAGTTGAGGTTCGTGTGGGGTGATTTGGACACATCTTTCCCCACACTACAACACTTCAAACATAACTCAACGGCTGTAAAGCGCTTTGGGGCGTCATGAGTTCCTGAAAGTCACTGCAGAAATGCAAGTCTTCCTTTGCAAAATTTCTATGCAATTTCAAAACTCGCCGGCAAAATAATGGACTCGTCCAGGATTGGAACCCAGGACTTCTCACAAATTTCATTTAACTTCAACTCATCTAAAGTCACACCTTTAGATCAATGAACCAACTGCTTGACAATCATAACGGTAATGTATAGCCATTATAAAAGAAAGTTTTTGTGTGTGGCTACTCTTGATTAGAGAAGCACGTGAGACCGAATCAGTGACTTTGCTTTTTCGACCTGTCTTCTGAAGCGCCGCACGGTCCCACTCCGACATTCAATGAGCTGTTGGGACGTTAGTGTATCCAGGCTGTGGGTGGCCACCCCGAACGCAGCAGAGGCGTCTCTGCATTAGTTCTGGGTGGGGACAGTATTTCCCCATCTCTCTTCCTCTTGTCTGTATCCCTGTGCTTTTATTTCTCCATTTATTCCCCCTGTCTCAGTTTCTAGTGTTTAAAGGGGAATAAAAGATGAAATGGGTGTCACTGTGGAACAATTTCCCTCGCTCAAAGTTAGATTCACGACCGTTGTGCCATGAGGTCTAGACAGCTTGCCGTTGAAATACAGGTTCATATATAAATATATATTTTTATATTGATACAAATTATCAAAGCTGTTCCCTGGTTGAGTGGTTAAGATCCCGAGCATTAACCCTTTCTATTCTCAATCAGTTCATCGCAGAAACATAATTGAGGTGTGTGAGAGGATTAATGATTGCTGTAATCGCTGTTAATAACCCCACTACTATCTGTTACAGAATGAGCTTACACACTCTCCCGCTTCTCCTGCCCTTTGCCGGACACATGTCCCTGGTTTAATTTTACAAACTGGGCGAGTTCGCTGATCACGGGGAGATGGTCGGAGCCTCTGTGGCCCCACTGTGAGGATGTGGAAGTGAACACGTGACATTTCTGTAAAGGGCAGCGGAGGAGAAGGATTGAGAACTTTCAGTGTGGGACAGAAGTAGTTTCAGGTGAGCCAACACATTCCTGATCCTCCTCTCTTCTTAGGTAATCCCAGATGCGAGGATGACTTGCTTCCACATTAAAAATCAGTGGTGATCAGCACAGAGGAAGCTCACTGGTCAGCTCCCGTCTGTTGAGGTCACTGTGTCAGAGGTTTCCCTAGTGTCGCGGTTATCATGTTTGCTTTACACATGAAAGGTCAGCGGTTCGATGCCGGGCGAGAACATTGTGTTGAAATTTCCGATAGAGGAACAATCGGAGGCGAGTCTCGTCTCCTGGCAAATGCGAACTGACCTGCTGAAATTTCCAGCATTTGCTGTTTTTATTTGCTATTTATTCTCCTGGCAAAAGGGCTCCCTTATTCCTTAATTGCTCTTTATTTCACTTCAATAATCGATAACTTTCAGTGAGAGAAAACGGATCCACCGGGGACCTTTCGTACGTGAGGCCAACGTGATATCCGCCACACTGCAGCCCATCAAAGGGCGATAAACCACTGAATATAAAGAATGAGCTCACAAATATCAGGGGCAGTGCAGGCTGATAACTTTTAGCGAGAGAAAATGGATCCACCGGGGAACTTTGGCGTGTCGGAATAACCGGTGCTGTTAAATTTGACAAAAGTTGCACCAGATTCCTGGTGTCGCCAGCGATGAGGATTTTGAACCAGACTCCTAAAACACAGTGTGTAAAATGGGATATGGTTGAACAGTTAACATGCAAAGCACAGAACAAATGATTGAAGTATCGACTGTCCCTCAGTCAGCATTTCTTTCATTGTACAAAAGAAGATGACGGGTTACTTAATCATGCTTTCCCGTGAAAACAACACAAAAGTTAAACAAAAAACATACGGTGACTGGCAGGTGAGCGCTTCTTCTGATACCTGGTGGGAATGGGCAGGGATTTTAAAGCCCCTTGTATTGCGGAATCTTCATATAGACGAAAATCTCAAGTTCCCTGTGTAGGCCTTGTGGCGCAACGGTAGCACGTCTGATTCCAGATCAGAAGGTTGCATGTTCAAATCACGTCGAGGTCACTGCTCTTTTGGGTAATCCCGGAATTAATATTTTCTTTGCTGTTTGGCAATAACCAGACCCTTGCTCCAAAGTCTGTCTCACTGTTTCCCCGGTGTCAGTCAGAGAAACACCTGTTGCCCTCATTTGTTTCTTGTGACAAGACACAAAAGTTCAAAATCAACCTGCAGGTGGCCATACACAGCACTGGATCGTCAGGACAGCCGAGCGGTCCAAGCTGTTGTGTTAAGTCTGCTCTGAAAGTGTGGGTTTGAATCCCACTTCTAGCACCTTTCATTTTTAGTCATTAAGCAAAACTCATTTGCTTGGCACAACGATCAGCTCCTAAAAAGTGGGATTCTGCAGTTCACCTGCTCGCTCAGCATCTCCGTCTGACCTGGTGCTGAAGGTGGAGATGTTTCCGCAGTGTAGTCGTTCACACGTTCACCTTACTGTCATGTATCTCACACTACTCTGCAGTTCTAAGTCGTTTTGAACATCTCTTTCAGCCAGGTGTGGGTACCTTCAAAGGGGCTAAAGTTAAAATCTACATCACACAGGATGCCAGACCGGTCCATCACAAGGCTAGAGCTGTGCCTTATGTGATGAGGGAAAAGATTGAACACGAACTGGACCTGCGGGAAGGCATTATCTCATTCGTGGAATTTAGCGACTGGTCAAGTCCCATCATCCCCGTCATGAAGCCTGATGGATCCGTACAAATCTGTGGGGATTACAAGTCTACCATAAACAGAGTCTCCCTGCAGGACCAATACCCGCTGCCCAGAGCAGAGGACCTATTTGCCACGTTGGCTGGAGGAAACCTTTTCTCGAAACTAGATTTTACATCTGCGTATATGACGCAAGAACTGACCGAAGAGTCTCAGCTACTCACCACCATCAACACACATCGAGCGCTTTTTATGTACAATCGATGCCCATTCGGCATCAGGTCGGCAGCTGCTATATTCCAGCGCAACATGGAGAGTCTGCTCAAGTCCATCCTGGGGACGGTTGTGTTTCAAGATGACATATTCATCACGGGCAGGGACACCGACTCCCATCTCCGCAATTTGCAGGAAGTACTAAGTCGATTGGATCGAGTAGGCCGAAGAGTTAACAATTCCAAGTGTCTGTTTCTCGCGCCTGAGGTTGAATTTTTGGGTAGAAGAATTGCCGCTGATGGAATCTGCCCAACAGAATCAAAAACCGAAGCAATTCGTCTGGCACCCAGGCCCTGGAATATCTCGCAACTGCCTGCCTTTCTCGGGCTATTCAATTACTTTGGGAACTTTATGCAGAACTTGAGCACGCTGCTGGAGCCTCTCCACATGCTACTCAGAAAGGGGTGCGATTGGTTTTGGGGGGACGCCCAAGAACGCGCCTTCAATAAAGAACTCAATCTTCTATGTTCCAACAGTGTTTTAGCCTTTTTTGACCCAGGTAAAAAGTTAGTTCTTACATGTGATGCGTCAGCGTACAGGGTCGGGTGCATTTTACAGCACGTTAATGATGCGGGTAAATTACAACCTATTGCTTATGCCTCCAGGTCACTTTCGCGGGCGGCGTGCGGGTACGATATGGTTGAGAAGGAGGAGCTCGCGTGCGTGTACGATGTCAAAAAGATGCACCAATACCTTTTCGTGGCCAATTTCGGGTTAGAAACCAACCATAAACCCCTCACGTCCCTGCTATCTGAGTGCAAGGCAATAAACGCCAAAGCCTCGGCACGCATTCAGCGGTGGGCACTCATGCTGGTGTCTTACGACTACACAATAAGGCACAGACCAGGCACAGACAACTTTGCCGATGCGCTTAGCAGGCTACCCCTGGCGACCACAGAAGGTTAGGACGAACAGGACTGTGAGATGGTCATGCCTTTGAATCCACAGGTTCGCCCACGATGTCGCACCAAATCAGAACCTGGACGAAAGATGCGTTTTAACTGGTGACTGGGCAGAGACCCGCGATGCCTGCCCCGAGGAGATCAAACCTTTCCATAGGCGCAGGCATGAACTATCACTGCAGGCAGACTGCCTGATGTGGGGCAGCCGAGTAGTTATGCCCTTACGAGGCTGAGAGGCGTTTGTCCGGGAGCTCCACCGCGAGCACCCGGGGATCGTCCTAATGAAGGCCATAGCCAGATCCCACGTCTGGTGGCCTAGCATTGACGCGGACTTGGAGCTCTGCATCCGTCGGTGCACCATTTGTGCCCAACTCAGTAATGCCCCCAGGGAGGCCCCCCTAAGCCCCTGAACTTGGCTCACAAAAACTGTGGTCGCGGGTGCATGTAGACGATGCGGGCCCATTCATGGGCAAAATGTTCCTCGTAGTCGTTGATGCATTTTCAAAATGGATCGAGTTCACCATTTTAAACTCGAGCACTACCTCCACCACTGTGGAGAGCCTGAGAATCATGTTTGCAATGTACGGAATTCCTGATATATTGGTCAGTGATAATGGTCCGTGCATCACTAGCGCAGAATTTCAAGAATTTATAGTTGACCACGGCATAAATCACGTTAAGACGGCACCGTTAAAGTCGGCCTCCAATGGCCAGGCGGAGCAAGCAGTGCAGATCATTAAACAAGGCATGCTCAGAATCCAAGGTCCCACGCTGCAGAGCCGCCTGTCGCGACTGCTGCTGGCATACAGCCCCATCGCTCAGGTCCCTCTCTGATCTCAGGCCTGGGGTCACTGCTCCTTTTATTCCCATCGCTCAGGTCCCTCTCTGATCTCAGGCCTGGGGTCCCTGCTCCTTTTATCCCCATCGCTCAGGTCCCTCTCTGATCTCAGGCCTCGGGTCCCCGCTCCTTTTATCCCCATCGCTCAGGTCCCTCTCTGATCTCAGGTCTGGGGTCACTGCTCCTTTTATCCCCATCGCTCAGGTCCCTCTCTGATCTCAGGCCTGGGGTCACTGCTCCTTTTATCCCCATCGCTCAGGTCCCTCTCTGATCTCAGGCCTGGGGTCACTGCTCCTTTTATCCCCATCGCTCAGGTCCCTCTCTGATCTCAGGCCTCGGGTCCCCGCTCCTTTTATCCCCATCGCTCAGGTCCCTCTCTGATCTCAGGTCTGGGGTCACTGCTCCTTTTATCCCCATCGCTCAGGTCCCCCTCTGATCTCAGGCCTGGGTCACTGCTCCTTTTATCCCCATCTCTCAGGTCTCTCTCTGATCTCAGGCCTGGGATCACTGCTCCTTTTATCCCCATCGCTCAGGTCCCTCTCTGATCTCAGGCCTTGTGTCCCTGCTCCTTTTATCCCCATCGCTCAGGTCCCTCTCTGATCTCAGGCCTCGGGTCCCTGCTCCTTTTATCCCCATCGCTCAGGTCCCTCTCTGATCTCAGGCCTGGGGTCACTGCTCCTTTTATCCCCATCGCTCAGGTCCCACTCTGATCTCAGGCCTGGGGTCACTGCTCCATTTATCCCCATCGCTCAGGTCCCTCTCTGAACTCAGGCCTGGGGTCCCTGCTCCTTTTATCCCCATCGCTCAGGTCCCACTCTGATCTCAGGCCTCGATCCCTGCTCCTTTTATCCCCATCGCTCAGGTCCCTCTCTGATCTCATGTCTGGAGTCACTGCTCCTTTTATCCCCATCGCTCAGGTCCCTCTCTGATCTCAGGCCTGGGGTCACCGCTCCTTTTATCCCCATCTCTCAGGTCCCTCTCTGATCTCAGGCCTGGGGTCACTGCTCCTTTTATCCCTATCGCTCAGGTCCCTCTCTGATCTCAGGCCTGGGGTCACTGCTCCTTTTATCCCGATCGCTCAGTTCCCTCTCTGATCTCAGGCCTGGGGTCACTGATCCTTTTATCCCTATCGCTCAGGTCCCTCTCTTATCTCAGGCCTGGGGTCACTGCTCCTTTTATCCCCATCGCTCAGGTCCCTCTCTGATCTCAGGCCCGGGTAACCTGCTTCTTTTATCCCCATCGTTCAGGTCCCTCTCTGATCTCAGGCCTGGAGTCACTGCTCCTTTTATCCCCATCGCTCAGGTCCCTCTCTGATCTCAGGCCTGGGTACCCTGCTCCTTTTATCCCCATCGCTCAGGTCCCTCTCTGATCTCAGGCCTGGGGACAGTGCTCCTTTTATCCCCATCGCTCAGGTCCCTCTCTGATCTCAGGCCTGGGTACCCTGCTCCTTTTATCCCCATCGCTCAGGTCCCTCCCTGATCTCAGGCCTGGGGTCACTGCTCCTTTTATCCCCATCGCTCAGGTCCCTCTCTGATCTCAGGCCTGGGGTTCACTGCTCCTTTTCTCCCCATCGCTCAGGTCCCTCCCTGATCTCAGGCCTGGGGTCACTGCTCCTTTTATCCCCATCGCTCAGGTCCCTCTCTGATCTCAGGCCTGGGGTCACTGCTCCTTTTATTTCCATCGCTCAGGTCCCTCTCTGATCTCAGGCCTGGGGTCCCTGCTCCTTTTATCCCCATCGCTCAGGTCCCTCTCTGATCTCAGGCCTCGGGTCCCCGCTCCTTTTATCCCCATCGCTCAGGTCCCTCTCTGATCTCAGGTCTGGGGTCACTGCTCCTTTTATTCCCATCGCTCAGGTCCCTCTCTGATCTCAGGCCTGGGGTCACTGCTCCTTTTATCCCCATCGCTCAGGTCCCTCTCTGATCTCAGGCCTGGGGTCCCTGCTCCTTTTATCCCCATCGCTCAGGTCCCTCTCTGATCTCAGGCCTCGGGTCCCCGCTCCTTTTAACCCCATCGCTCAGGTCCCTCTCTGATCTCAGGTCTGGGGTCACTGCTCCTTTTATCCCCATCGCTCAGGTCCCTCTCTGATCTCAGGCCTGGGGTCACTGCTCCTTTTATCCCCATCGCTCAGGTCCCTCTCTGATCTCAGGCCTGGGGTCACTGCTCCTTTTATCCCCATCGCTCAGGTCCCTCTCTGATCTCAGGCCTGGGGTCCCTGCTCCTTTTATCCCCATCGCTCAGGTCCCTCTCTGATCTCAGGCCTCGGGTCCCCGCTCCTTTTATCCCCATCGCTCAGGTCCCTCTCTGATCTCAGGTCTGGGGTCACTGCTCCTTTTATCCCCATCGCTCAGGTCCCCCTCTGATCTCAGGCCTGGGTCACTGCTCCTTTTATCCCCATCTCTCAGGTCTCTCTCTGATCTCAGGCCTGGGATCACTGCTCCTTTTATCCCCATCGCTCAGGTCCCTCTCTGATCTCAGGCCTTGTGTCCCTGCTCCTTTTATCCCCATCGCTCAGGTCCCTCTCTGATCTCAGGCCTCGGGTCCCTGCTCCTTTTATCCCCATCGCTCAGGTCCCTCTCTGATCTCAGGCCTGGGGTCACTGCTCCTTTTATCCCCATCGCTCAGGTCCCACTCTGATCTCAGGCCTGGGGTCACTGCTCCTTTTATCCCCATCGCTCAGGTCCCTCTCTGAACTCAGGCCTGGGGTCCCTGCTCCTTTTATCCCCATCGCTCAGGTCCCACTCTGATCTCAGGCCTCGATCCCTGCTCCATTTATCCCCATCGCTCAGGTCCCTCTCTGATCTCAGGCCTGGGGTCACCGCTCCTTTTATCCCCATCTCTCAGGTCCCTCTCTGATCTCAGGCCTGGGGTCACTGCTCCTTTTATCCCCATCGCTCAGGTCCCTCTCTGATCTCAGGCCTGGGGTCACTGCTCCTTTTATCCCGATCGCTCAGTTCCCTCTCTGATCTCAGGCCTGGGTACCCTGCTCCTTTTATCCCCATCGCTCAGGTCCCTCTCTGATCTCAGGCCTGGGGTCACTGATCCTTTTATCCCTATCGCTCAGGTCCCTCTCTTATCTCAGGCCTGGGGTCACTGCTCCTTTTATCCCCATCGCTCAGGTCCCTCTCTGATCTCAGGCCCGGGTAACCTGCTTCTTTTATCCCCATCGGTCAGGTCCCTCTCTGATCTCAGGCCTGGAGTCACTGCTCCTTTTATCCCCATCGCTCAGGTCCCTCTCTGATCTCAGGCCTGGGGTCCCTGCTCCTTTGATCCCCATCGCTCAGGTCCCTCTCTGATCTCAGGCTGGGGTCACTGCTCCTTTTATCCCCATCGCTCAGGTCCCTCTCTGATCTCAGGCCTGGGGTTCACTGCTCCTTTTCTCCCCATCGCTCAGGTCCCTCCCTGATCTCAGGCCTGGGGTCACTGCTCCTTTTATCCCCATCGCTCAGGTCCCTCTCTGATCTCAGGCCTCGGGTCCCCGCTCCTTTTATCCCCATCGCTCAGGTCCCTCTCTGATCTCAGGTCTGGGGTCACTGCTCCTTTTATCCCCATCGCTCAGGTCCCTCTCTGATCTCAGGCCTGGGGTCACTGCTCCTTTTATCCCCATCGCTCAGGTCCCTCTCTGATCTCAGGCCTGGGGTCACTGCTCCTTTTATCCCCATCGCTCAGGTCCCTCTCTGATCTCAGGCCTGGGGTCCCTGCTCCTTTTATCCCCATCGCTCAGGTCCCTCTCTGATCTCAGGCCTCGGTTCCCGCTCCTTTTATGCCCTTCGCTCAGGTCCCTCTCTGATCTCAGGTCTGGGGTCACTGCTCCTTTTATCCCCATCGCTCAGGTCCCCCTCTGATCTCAGGCCTGGGTCACTGCTCCTTTTATCCACATCGCTCAGGTCCCTCTCTGATCTCAGGCCTGGGGTCCCTGCTCCTTTTATCCCCATCGCTCAGGTCCCTCTCTGATCTCAGTCCTGGGGTCACTGCTCCTTTTATCCCCATCGCTCAGGTCCCTCTCTGATCTCAGGCCTGGGGTCACTGCTCCTTTTATGCCCATCGCTCAGGTCCCTCTCTGATCTTAGGCCTCGGGTCACTGCTCCTTTTATCCCCATCGCTCAGGTCCCTCTCTGAACTCAGTCCTGGGGTCCCTGCTCCTTTTATCCCCATCGCTCAGGTCCCTCTCTGATCTCAGACCTGGGGTCACTGCTCCTTTTATCCCCATCGCTCAGGTCCCTCTCTGATCTCAGACCTGGGGTCACTGCTCCTTTTATCCCCATCGCTCAGGTCGCTCTCTGATCTCAGGCCTGGAGTCACTGCTCCTTTTATCCCCATCGCTCAGGTCCCTCTCTGATCTCAGGCCTCGGGACCCCGCTCCTTTTATCCCCATCGTTCAGGTCCCTCTCTGAACTCAGGCCTAGGGTCACTGCTCCTTTTATCCCCATCGCTCAGGTCCCTCTCTGATCTCAGGCCTGGGGTCACTGCTCCTTTTATCCCCTTCGCTCAGGTCCCTCTCTGATCTCAGGCCTGGGGACAGTGCTCCTTTTATCCCCATCGCTCAGGTCCCTCTCTGATCTCAGGCCTGGGGTCACTGCTCCTTTTATCCCCATCGCTCAGGTCCATCTCTGATCTCAGGCCTGGGGTCCCTGCTCCTTTTATCCCCATCGCTCAGGACCCTCTCTTATCTCAGGCCTGGGGTCACTGCTCCTTTGATCCCCATCGCTCAGGTCCCTCTCTGATCTCAGGCCTCGGGTCCCCGCTCCTTTTATCCCCATCGTTCAGGTCCCTCTCTGATCTCAGGTCTGGAGTCACTGCTCCTTTGATCCCCATCGCTCAGGTCCCTCTCTGATCTCAGGTCTGGGGTCACTGCTCCTTTTATCCCCATCGCTCAGGTCCCACTCTGATCTCAGGCCTGGGGTCCCTGCTCCTTTTATCCCCATCGCTCAGGTCCCTCTCTGATCTCAGGCCTGGGTACCCTGCTCCTTTTATCCCCATCGCTCAGGTCCCACTCTGATCTCAGGCCTGGGGACAGTGCTCCTTTTATCCCCATCGCTCAGGTCCCTCTCTGATCTCAGGCCTGGGTTCACTGCTCCTTTTCTCCCCATCGCTCAGGTCCCTCCCTGATCTCAGGCCTGGGGTCACTGCTCCTTTTATCCCATCGCTCAGGTCCCTCTCTGATCTCAGGCCTGGGGTCACTGCTCCTTTTATCCCCATCGCTCAGGTCCCTCTCTGATCTCAGGCCTGGGGTCACTGCTCCTTTTATCCCCATCGCTCAGGTCCCTCTCTGATCTCAGGCCTCGAGTCCCCGCTCCTTTTATCCCCATCGCTCAGGTCCCTCTCTGATATCAGGCCTGCAGTCACTGCTCCTTTTATCCCCATCGCTCAGGTCCCTCTCTGATCTCAGGTCTGGGGTCCCTGCTCCTTTTATCCCCATCGCTCAGGTCCCTCTCTGATCTCAGGCCTGGGGTCCCTGCTCCTTTTATCCCCATCGCTCAGGTCCCTCTCTGATCTCAGGCCTGGGGTCCCTGCTCCTTTTATCCCCATCGCTCAGGTCCCTATCTGATCTCAGGCCTCGGGTCCCTGCTCCTTTTATCCCCATCGCTCAGGTCCCTCTCTGATCTCAGGCCTGGGGTCCCTGCTCCTTTTATCCCCATCGCTCAGGTCCCTCTCTGATCTCAGGCCTCGGGTCCCCGCTCCTTTTATCCCCATCGCTCAGTTCCCTCTCTGATCTCAGGTCTGGGGTCACTGCTCCTTTTATCCCCATCGCTCAGGTCCCTCTCTGATCTCAGGCCTGGGGTCACTGCTCCTTTTATCCCCATCGCTCAGGTCCCTCTCTGATCTCAGGCCTGGGGTCACTGCTCCTTTTATCCCCATCGCTCAGGTCCCTCTCTGATCTCAGGCCTGGGGTCCCTGCTCCTTTTATCCCCATCGCTCAGGTCCCTCTCTGATCTCAGGCCTCGGTTCCCGCTCCTTTTATCCCCATCGCTCAGGTCCCTCTCTGATCTCAGGTCTGGGGTCACTGCTCCTTTTATCCCCATCGCTCAGGTCCCTCTCTGATCTCAGGCCTCGGGTCCCCGCTCCTTTTATCCCCATCGTTCAGGTCCCTCTCTGAACTCAGGCCTAGGGTCACTGCTCCTTTTATCCCCATCGCTCAGGTCCCTCTCTGATCTCAGGCCTGGGGTCACTGCTCCTTTTATCCCCTTCGCTCAGGTCCCTCTCTGATCTCAGGCCTGGGTACAGTGCTCCTTTTATCCCCATCGCTCAGGTCCCTCTCTGATCTCAGGCCTCGGGTACCTGCTCCTTTTATCCCCATCGCTCAGGTCCCTCTCTGATCTCAGGCCTGGGGTCACTGCTCCTTTTATCCCCTTCGCTCAGGTCTCTCTCTGATCTCAGGCCTGGGGTCCCTGCTCCTTTTATCCCCATCGCTCAGGTCCCTCTCTGATCTCAGGCCTGGGGTCACCGCTCCTTTTATCCCCATCGCTCAGGTCCGTCTCTGATCTCAGGCCTAGGGTCACTGCTCCTTTTATCCCCATCGCTCAGGTCCATCTCTGATCTCAGGCCTGGGGTCCCTGCTCCTTTTATCCCCATCGCTCAGGACCCTCTCTTATCTCAGGCCTGGGGTCACTGCTCCTTTGATCCCCATCGCTCAGGTCCCTCTCTGATCTCAGGCCTCGGGTCCCCGCTCCTTTTATCCCCATCGTTCAGGTCCCTCTCTGATCTCAGGTCTGGAGTCACTGCTCCTTTGATCCCCATCGCTCAGCGCCCTCTCTGATCTCAGGTCTGGGGTCACTGCTCCTTTTATCCCCATCGCTCAGGTCCCACTCTGATCTCAGGCCTGGGGTCCCTGCTCCTTTTATCCCCATCGCTCAGGTCCCTCTCTGATCTCAGGCCTGGGTACCCTGCTCCTTTTATCCCCATCGCTCAGGTCCCACTCTGATCTCAGGCCTGGGGACAGTGCTCCTTTTATCCCCATCGCTCAGGTCCCTCTCTGATCTCAGGCCTGGGTTCACTGCTCCTTTTCTCCCCATCGCTCAGGTCCCTCCCTGATCTCAGGCCTGGGGTCACTGCTCCTTTTATCCCATCGCTCAGGTCCCTCTCTGATCTCAGGCCTGGGGTCACTGCTCCTTTTATCCCCATCGCTCAGGTCCCTCTCTGATCTCAGGCCTGGGGTCACTGCTCCTTTTATCCCCATCGCTCAGGTCCCTCTCTGATCTCAGGCCTCGGGTCCCCGCTCCTTTTATCCCCATCGCTCAGGTCCCTCTCTGATCTCAGGCCTGCAGTCACTGCTCCTTTTATCCCCATCGCTCAGGTCCCTCTCTGATCTCAGGTCTGGGGTCCCTGCTCCTTTTATCCCCATCGCTCAGGTCCCTCTCTGATCTCAGGCCTGGGGTCCCTGCTCCTTTTATCCCCATCGCTCAGGTCCCTCTCTGATCTCAGGCCTGGGGTCCCTGCTCCTTTTATCCCCATCGCTCAGGTCCCTCTCTGATCTCAGGCCTCGGGTCCCCGCTCCTTTTATCCCCATCGCTCAGGTCCCTCTCTGATCTCAGGTCTGGGGTCACTGCTCCTTTTATCCCCATCGCTCAGGTCCCCCTCTGATCTCAGGCCTGGGTCACTGCTCCTTTTATCCCCATCTCTCAGGTCTCTCTCTGATCTCAGGCCTGGGATCACTGCTCCTTTTATCCCCATCGCTCAGGTCCCTCTCTGATCTCAGGCCTTGTGTCCCTGCTCCTTTTATCCCCATCGCTCAGGTCCCTCTCTGATCTCAGGCCTCGGGTCCCTGCTCCTTTTATCCCCATCGCTCAGGTCCCTCTCTGATCTCAGGCCTGGGGTCACTGCTCCTTTTATCCCCATCGCTCAGGTCCCACTCTGATCTCAGGCCTGGGGTCACTGCTCCTTTTATCCCCATCGCTCAGGTCCCTCTCTGAACTCAGGCCTGGGGTCCCTGCTCCTTTTATCCCCATCGCTCAGGTCCCACTCTGATCTCAGGCCTCGATCCCTGCTCCATTTATCCCCATCGCTCAGGTCCCTCTCTGATCTCAGGCCTGGGGTCACCGCTCCTTTTATCCCCATCTCTCAGGTCCCTCTCTGATCTCAGGCCTGGGGTCACTGCTCCTTTTATCCCCATCGCTCAGGTCCCTCTCTGATCTCAGGCCTGGGGTCACTGCTCCTTTTATCCCGATCGCTCAGTTCCCTCTCTGATCTCAGGCCTGGGTACCCTGCTCCTTTTATCCCCATCGCTCAGGTCCCTCTCTGATCTCAGGCCTGGGGTCACTGATCCTTTTATCCCTATCGCTCAGGTCCCTCTCTTATCTCAGGCCTGGGGTCACTGCTCCTTTTATCCCCATCGCTCAGGTCCCTCTCTGATCTCAGGCCCGGGTAACCTGCTTCTTTTATCCCCATCGGTCAGGTCCCTCTCTGATCTCAGGCCTGGAGTCACTGCTCCTTTTATCCCCATCGCTCAGGTCCCTCTCTGATCTCAGGCCTGGGGTCCCTGCTCCTTTGATCCCCATCGCTCAGGTCCCTCTCTGATCTCAGGCTGGGGTCACTGCTCCTTTTATCCCCATCGCTCAGGTCCCTCTCTGATCTCAGGCCTGGGGTTCACTGCTCCTTTTCTCCCCATCGCTCAGGTCCCTCCCTGATCTCAGGCCTGGGGTCACTGCTCCTTTTATCCCCATCGCTCAGGTCCCTCTCTGATCTCAGGCCTCGGGTCCCCGCTCCTTTTATCCCCATCGCTCAGGTCCCTCTCTGATCTCAGGTCTGGGGTCACTGCTCCTTTTATCCCCATCGCTCAGGTCCCTCTCTGATCTCAGGCCTGGGGTCACTGCTCCTTTTATCCCCATCGCTCAGGTCCCTCTCTGATCTCAGGCCTGGGGTCACTGCTCCTTTTATCCCCATCGCTCAGGTCCCTCTCTGATCTCAGGCCTGGGGTCCCTGCTCCTTTTATCCCCATCGCTCAGGTCCCTCTCTGATCTCAGGCCTCGGTTCCCGCTCCTTTTATGCCCTTCGCTCAGGTCCCTCTCTGATCTCAGGTCTGGGGTCACTGCTCCTTTTATCCCCATCGCTCAGGTCCCCCTCTGATCTCAGGCCTGGGTCACTGCTCCTTTTATCCACATCGCTCAGGTCCCTCTCTGATCTCAGGCCTGGGGTCCCTGCTCCTTTTATCCCCATCGCTCAGGTCCCTCTCTGATCTCAGTCCTGGGGTCACTGCTCCTTTTATCCCCATCGCTCAGGTCCCTCTCTGATCTCAGGCCTGGGGTCACTGCTCCTTTTATGCCCATCGCTCAGGTCCCTCTCTGATCTTAGGCCTCGGGTCACTGCTCCTTTTATCCCCATCGCTCAGGTCCCTCTCTGAACTCAGTCCTGGGGTCCCTGCTCCTTTTATCCCCATCGCTCAGGTCCCTCTCTGATCTCAGACCTGGGGTCACTGCTCCTTTTATCCCCATCGCTCAGGTCCCTCTCTGATCTCAGACCTGGGGTCACTGCTCCTTTTATCCCCATCGCTCAGGTCGCTCTCTGATCTCAGGCCTGGAGTCACTGCTCCTTTTATCCCCATCGCTCAGGTCCCTCTCTGATCTCAGGCCTCGGGACCCCGCTCCTTTTATCCCCATCGTTCAGGTCCCTCTCTGAACTCAGGCCTAGGGTCACTGCTCCTTTTATCCCCATCGCTCAGGTCCCTCTCTGATCTCAGGCCTGGGGTCACTGCTCCTTTTATCCCCTTCGCTCAGGTCCCTCTCTGATCTCAGGCCTGGGGACAGTGCTCCTTTTATCCCCATCGCTCAGGTCCCTCTCTGATCTCAGGCCTGGGGTCACTGCTCCTTTTATCCCCATCGCTCAGGTCCATCTCTGATCTCAGGCCTGGGGTCCCTGCTCCTTTTATCCCCATCGCTCAGGACCCTCTCTTATCTCAGGCCTGGGGTCACTGCTCCTTTGATCCCCATCGCTCAGGTCCCTCTCTGATCTCAGGCCTCGGGTCCCCGCTCCTTTTATCCCCATCGTTCAGGTCCCTCTCTGATCTCAGGTCTGGAGTCACTGCTCCTTTGATCCCCATCGCTCAGGTCCCTCTCTGATCTCAGGCCTGGGGTCACTGCTCCTTTTATCCCCATCGCTCAGGTCCCTCTCTGATCTCAGGCCTGGGGTCACTGCTCCTTTTATCCCCATCGCTCAGGTCCCTCTCTGATCTCAGGCCTGGGGTCCCTGCTCCTTTTATCCCCATCGCTCAGGTCCCTATCTGATCTCAGGCCTCGGGTCCCTGCTCCTTTTATCCCCATCGCTCAGGTCCCTCTCTGATCTCAGGCCTGGGGTCCCTGCTCCTTTTATCCCCATCGCTCAGGTCCCTCTCTGATCTCAGGCCTCGGGTCCCCGCTCCTTTTATCCCCATCGCTCAGTTCCCTCTCTGATCTCAGGTCTGGGGTCACTGCTCCTTTTATCCCCATCGCTCAGGTCCCTCTCTGATCTCAGGCCTGGGGTCACTGCTCCTTTTATCCCCATCGCTCAGGTCCCTCTCTGATCTCAGGCCTGGGGTCCCTGCTCCTTTTATCCCCATCGCTCAGGTCCCTCTCTGATCTCAGGCCTCGGTTCCCGCTCCTTTTATGCCCTTCGCTCAGGTCCCTCTCTGATCTCAGGTCTGGCGTCACTGCTCCTTTTATCCCCATCGCTCAGGTCCCCCTCTGATCTCAGGCCTGGGTCACTGCTCCTTTTATCCACATCGCTCAGGTCCCTCTCTGATCTCAGGCCTGGGGTCCCTGCTCCTTTTATCCCCATCGCTCAGGTCCCTCTCTGATCTCAGTCCTGGGGTCACTGCTCCTTTTATCCCCATCGCTCAGGTCCCTCTCTGATCTCAGGCCTGGGGTCACTGCTCCTTTTATGCCCATCGCTCAGGTCCCTCTCTGATCTTAGGCCTCGGGTCACTGCTCCTTTTATCCCCATCGCTCAGGTCCCTCTCTGAACTCAGTCCTGGGGTCCCTGCTCCTTTTATCCCCATCGCTCAGGTCCCTCTCTGATCTCAGACCTGGGGTCACTGCTCCTTTTATCCCCATCGCTCAGGTCCCTCTCTGATCTCAGACCTGGGGTCACTGCTCCTTTTATCCCCATCGCTCAGGTCGCTCTCTGATCTCAGGCCTGGAGTCACTGCTCCTTTTATCCCCATCGCTCAGGTCCCTCTCTGATCTCAGGCCTCGGGACCCCGCTCCTTTTATCCCCATCGTTCAGGTCCCTCTCTGAACTCAGGCCTAGGGTCACTGCTCCTTTTATCCCCATCGCTCAGGTCCCTCTCTGATCTCAGGCCTGGGGTCACTGCTCCTTTTATCCCCTTCGCTCAGGTCCCTCTCTGATCTCAGGCCTGGGGACAGTGCTCCTTTTATCCCCATCGCTCAGGTCCCTCTCTGATCTCAGGCCTGGGGTCACTGCTCCTTTTATCCCCATCGCTCAGGTCCATCTCTGATCTCAGGCCTGGGGTCCCTGCTCCTTTTATCCCCATCGCTCAGGACCCTCTCTTATCTCAGGCCTGGGGTCACTGCTCCTTTGATCCCCATCGCTCAGGTCCCTCTCTGATCTCAGGCCTCGGGTCCCCGCTCCTTTTATCCCCATCGTTCAGGTCCCTCTCTGATCTCAGGTCTGGAGTCACTGCTCCTTTGATCCCCATCGCTCAGGTCCCTCTCTGATCTCAGGCCTGGGGTCACTGCTCCTTTTATCCCCATCGCTCAGGTCCCTCTCTGATCTCAGGCCTGGGGTCACTGCTCCTTTTATCCCCATCGCTCAGGTCCCTCTCTGATCTCAGGCCTGGGGTCCCTGCTCCTTTTATCCCCATCGCTCAGGTCCCTATCTGATCTCAGGCCTCGGGTCCCTGCTCCTTTTATCCCCATCGCTCAGGTCCCTCTCTGATCTCAGGCCTGGGGTCCCTGCTCCTTTTATCCCCATCGCTCAGGTCCCTCTCTGATCTCAGGCCTCGGGTCCCCGCTCCTTTTATCCCCATCGCTCAGTTCCCTCTCTGATCTCAGGTCTGGGGTCACTGCTCCTTTTATCCCCATCGCTCAGGTCCCTCTCTGATCTCAGGCCTGGGGTCACTGCTCCTTTTATCCCCATCGCTCAGGTCCCTCTCTGATCTCAGGCCTGGGGTCACTGCTCCTTTTATCCCCATCGCTCAGGTCCCTCTCTGATCTCAGGCCTGGGGTCCCTGCTCCTTTTATCCCCATCGCTCAGGTCCCTCTCTGATCTCAGGCCTCGGTTCCCGCTCCTTTTATCCCCATCGCTCAGGTCCCTCTCTGATCTCAGGTCTGGGGTCACTGCTCCTTTTATCCCCATCGCTCAGGTCCCTCTCTGATCTCAGGCCTCGGGTCCCCGCTCCTTTTATCCCCATCGTTCAGGTCCCTCTCTGAACTCAGGCCTAGGGTCACTGCTCCTTTTATCCCCATCGCTCAGGTCCCTCTCTGATCTCAGGCCTGGGGTCACTGCTCCTTTTATCCCCTTCGCTCAGGTCCCTCTCTGATCTCAGGCCTGGGTACAGTGCTCCTTTTATCCCCATCGCTCAGGTCCCTCTCTGATCTCAGGCCTCGGGTACCTGCTCCTTTTATCCCCATCGCTCAGGTCCCTCTCTGATCTCAGGCCTGGGGTCACTGCTCCTTTTATCCCCTTCGCTCAGGTCTCTCTCTGATCTCAGGCCTGGGGTCCCTGCTCCTTTTATCCCCATCGCTCAGGTCCCTCTCTGATCTCAGGCCTGGGGTCACCGCTCCTTTTATCCCCATCGCTCAGGTCCGTCTCTGATCTCAGGCCTGGGGTCACTGCTCCTTTTATCCCCATCGCTCAGGTCCATCTCTGATCTCAGGCCTGGGGTCCCTGCTCCTTTTATCCCCATCGCTCAGGACCCTCTCTTATCTCAGGCCTGGGGTCACTGCTCCTTTGATCCCCATCGCTCAGGTCCCTCTCTGATCTCAGGCCTCGGGTCCCCGCTCCTTTTATCCCCATCGTTCAGGTCCCTCTCTGATCTCAGGTCTGGAGTCACTGCTCCTTTGATCCCCATCGCTCAGCGCCCTCTCTGATCTCAGGTCTGGGGTCACTGCTCCTTTTATCCCCATCGCTCAGGTCCCACTCTGATCTCAGGCCTGGGGTCCCTGCTCCTTTTATCCCCATCGCTCAGGTCCCTCTCTGATCTCAGGCCTGGGTACCCTGCTCCTTTTATCCCCATCGCTCAGGTCCCTCTCTGATCTCAGGCCTGGGGTCACTGCTCCTTTTATCCCCTTCGCTCAGGTCTCTCTCTGATCTCAGGCCTGGGGTCCCTGCTCCTTTTATCCCCATCGCTCAGGTCCCTCTCTGATCTCAGGCCTGGGGTCACCGCTCCTTTTATCCCCATCGCTCAGGTCCGTCTCTGATCTCAGGCCTGGGGTCACTGCTCCTTTTATCCCCATCGCTCAGGTCCATCTCTGATCTCAGGCCTGGGGTCCCTGCTCCTTTTATCCCCATCGCTCAGGACCCTCTCTTATCTCAGGCCTGGGGTCACTGCTCCTTTGATCCCCATCGCTCAGGTCCCTCTCTGATCTCAGGCCTCGGGTCCCCGCTCCTTTTATCCCCATCGTTCAGGTCCCTCTCTGATCTCAGGTCTGGAGTCACTGCTCCTTTGATCCCCATCGCTCAGCGCCCTCTCTGATCTCAGGTCTGGGGTCACTGCTCCTTTTATCCCCATCGCTCAGGTCCCACTCTGATCTCAGGCCTGGGGTCCCTGCTCCTTTTATCCCCATCGCTCAGGTCCCTCTCTGATCTCAGGCCTGGGTACCCTGCTCCTTTTATCCCCATCGCTCAGGTCCCACTCTGATCTCAGGCCTGGGGACAGTGCTCCTTTTATCCCCATCGCTCAGGTCCCTCTCTGATCTCAGGCCTGGGTTCACTGCTCCTTTTCTCCCCATCGCTCAGGTCCCTCCCTGATCTCAGGCCTGGGGTCACTGCTCCTTTTATCCCATCGCTCAGGTCCCTCTCTGATCTCAGGCCTGGGGTCACTGCTCCTTTTATCCCCATCGCTCAGGTCCCTCTCTGATCTCAGGCCTGGGGTCACTGCTCCTTTTATCCCCATCGCTCAGGTCCCTCTCTGATCTCAGGCCTCGGGTCCCCGCTCCTTTTATCCCCATCGCTCAGGTCCCTCTCTGATCTCAGGCCTGCAGTCACTGCTCCTTTTATCCCCATCGCTCAGGTCCCTCTCTGATCTCAGGTCTGGGGTCCCTGCTCCTTTTATCCCCATCGCTCAGGTCCCTCTCTGATCTCAGGCCTGGGGTCCCTGCTCCTTTTATCCCCATCGCTCAGGTCCCACTCTGATCTCAGGCCTGGGGACAGTGCTCCTTTTATCCCCATCGCTCAGGTCCCTCTCTGATCTCAGGCCTGGGTTCACTGCTCCTTTTCTCCCCATCGCTCAGGTCCCTCCCTGATCTCAGGCCTGGGGTCACTGCTCCTTTTATCCCATCGCTCAGGTCCCTCTCTGATCTCAGGCCTGGGGTCACTGCTCCTTTTATCCCCATCGCTCAGGTCCCTCTCTGATCTCAGGCCTGGGGTCACTGCTCCTTTTATCCCCATCGCTCAGGTCCCTCTCTGATCTCAGGCCTCGGGTCCCCGCTCCTTTTATCCCCATCGCTCAGGTCCCTCTCTGATATCAGGCCTGCAGTCACTGCTCCTTTTATCCCCATCGCTCAGGTCCCTCTCTGATCTCAGGTCTGGGGTCCCTGCTCCTTTTATCCCCATCGCTCAGGTCCCTCTCTGATCTCAGGCCTGGGGTCCCTGCTCCTTTTATCCCCATCGCTCAGGTCCCTCTCTGATCTCAGGCCTGGGGTCCCTGCTCCTTTTATCCCCATCGCTCAGGTCCCTATCTGATCTCAGGCCTCGGGTCCCTGCTCCTTTTATCCACATCGCTCAGGTCCCTCTCTGATCTCAGGCCTGGGGTCCCTGCTCCTTTTATCCCCATCGCTCAGGTCCCTCTCTGATCTCAGGCCTCGGGTCCCCGCTCCTTTTATCCCCATCGCTCAGTTCCCTCTCTGATCTCAGGTCTGGGGTCACTGCTCCTTTTATCCCCATCGCTCAGGTCCCTCTCTGATCTCAGGCCTGGGGTCACTGCTCCTTTTATCCCCATCGCTCAGGTCCCTCTCTGATCTCAGGCCTGGGGTCACTGCTCCTTTTATCCCCATCGCTCAGGTCCCTCTCTGATCTCAGGCCTGGGGTCCCTGCTCCTTTTATCCCCATCGCTCAGGTCCCTCTCTGATCTCAGGCCTCGGTTCCCGCTCCTTTTATCCCCATCGCTCAGGTCCCTCTCTGATCTCAGGTCTGGGGTCACTGCTCCTTTTATCCCCATCGCTCAGGTCCCTCTCTGATCTCAGGCCTCGGGTCCCCGCTCCTTTTATCCCCATCGTTCAGGTCCCTCTCTGAACTCAGGCCTAGGGTCACTGCTCCTTTTATCCCCATCGCTCAGGTCCCTCTCTGATCTCAGGCCTGGGGTCACTGCTCCTTTTATCCCCTTCGCTCAGGTCCCTCTCTGATCTCAGGCCTGGGTACAGTGCTCCTTTTATCCCCATCGCTCAGGTCCCTCTCTGATCTCAGGCCTCGGGTACCTGCTCCTTTTATCCCCATCGCTCAGGTCCCTCTCTGATCTCAGGCCTGGGGTCACTGCTCCTTTTATCCCCTTCGCTCAGGTCTCTCTCTGATCTCAGGCCTGGGGTCCCTGCTCCTTTTATCCCCATCGCTCAGGTCCCTCTCTGATCTCAGGCCTGGGGTCACCGCTCCTTTTATCCCCATCGCTCAGGTCCGTCTCTGATCTCAGGCCTGGGGTCACTGCTCCTTTTATCCCCATCGCTCAGGTCCATCTCTGATCTCAGGCCTGGGGTCCCTGCTCCTTTTATCCCCATCGCTCAGGACCCTCTCTTATCTCAGGCCTGGGGTCACTGCTCCTTTGATCCCCATCGCTCAGGTCCCTCTCTGATCTCAGGCCTCGGGTCCCCGCTCCTTTTATCCCCATCGTTCAGGTCCCTCTCTGATCTCAGGTCTGGAGTCACTGCTCCTTTGATCCCCATCGCTCAGCGCCCTCTCTGATCTCAGGTCTGGGGTCACTGCTCCTTTTATCCCCATCGCTCAGGTCCCACTCTGATCTCAGGCCTGGGGTCCCTGCTCCTTTTATCCCCATCGCTCAGGTCCCTCTCTGATCTCAGGCCTGGGTACCCTGCTCCTTTTATCCCCATCGCTCAGGTCCCACTCTGATCTCAGGCCTGGGGACAGTGCTCCTTTTATCCCCATCGCTCAGGTCCCTCTCTGATCTCAGGCCTGGGTTCACTGCTCCTTTTCTCCCCATCGCTCAGGTCCCTCCCTGATCTCAGGCCTGGGGTCACTGCTCCTTTTATCCCATCGCTCAGGTCCCTCTCTGATCTCAGGCCTGGGGTCACTGCTCCTTTTATCCCCATCGCTCAGGTCCCTCTCTGATCTCAGGCCTGGGGTCACTGCTCCTTTTATCCCCATCGCTCAGGTCCCTCTCTGATCTCAGGCCTCGGGTCCCCGCTCCTTTTATCCCCATCGCTCAGGTCCCTCTCTGATCTCAGGCCTGCAGTCACTGCTCCTTTTATCCCCATCGCTCAGGTCCCTCTCTGATCTCAGGTCTGGGGTCCCTGCTCCTTTTATCCCCATCGCTCAGGTCCCTCTCTGATCTCAGGCCTGGGGTCCCTGCTCCTTTTATCCCCATCGCTCAGGTCCCTCTCTGATCTCAGGCCTGGGGTCCCTGCTCCTTTTATCCCCATCGCTCAGGTCCCTCTCTGATCTCAGGCCTCGGGTCCCCGCTCCTTTTATCCCCATCGCTCAGGTCCCTCTCTGATCTCAGGTCTGGGGTCACTGCTCCTTTTATCCCCATCGCTCAGGTCCCCCTCTGATCTCAGGCCTGGGTCACTGCTCCTTTTATCCCCATCTCTCAGGTCTCTCTCTGATCTCAGGCCTGGGATCACTGCTCCTTTTATCCCCATCGCTCAGGTCCCTCTCTGATCTCAGGCCTTGTGTCCCTGCTCCTTTTATCCCCATCGCTCAGGTCCCTCTCTGATCTCAGGCCTCGGGTCCCTGCTCCTTTTATCCCCATCGCTCAGGTCCCTCTCTGATCTCAGGCCTGGGGTCACTGCTCCTTTTATCCCCATCGCTCAGGTCCCACTCTGATCTCAGGCCTGGGGTCACTGCTCCTTTTATCCCCATCGCTCAGGTCCCTCTCTGAACTCAGGCCTGGGGTCCCTGCTCCTTTTATCCCCATCGCTCAGGTCCCACTCTGATCTCAGGCCTCGATCCCTGCTCCATTTATCCCCATCGCTCAGGTCCCTCTCTGATCTCAGGCCTGGGGTCACCGCTCCTTTTATCCCCATCTCTCAGGTCCCTCTCTGATCTCAGGCCTGGGGTCACTGCTCCTTTTATCCCCATCGCTCAGGTCCCTCTCTGATCTCAGGCCTGGGGTCACTGCTCCTTTTATCCCGATCGCTCAGTTCCCTCTCTGATCTCAGGCCTGGGTACCCTGCTCCTTTTATCCCCATCGCTCAGGTCCCTCTCTGATCTCAGGCCTGGGGTCACTGATCCTTTTATCCCTATCGCTCAGGTCCCTCTCTTATCTCAGGCCTGGGGTCACTGCTCCTTTTATCCCCATCGCTCAGGTCCCTCTCTGATCTCAGGCCCGGGTAACCTGCTTCTTTTATCCCCATCGGTCAGGTCCCTCTCTGATCTCAGGCCTGGAGTCACTGCTCCTTTTATCCCCATCGCTCAGGTCCCTCTCTGATCTCAGGCCTGGGGTCCCTGCTCCTTTGATCCCCATCGCTCAGGTCCCTCTCTGATCTCAGGCTGGGGTCACTGCTCCTTTTATCCCCATCGCTCAGGTCCCTCTCTGATCTCAGGCCTGGGGTTCACTGCTCCTTTTCTCCCCATCGCTCAGGTCCCTCCCTGATCTCAGGCCTGGGGTCACTGCTCCTTTTATCCCCATCGCTCAGGTCCCTCTCTGATCTCAGGCCTCGGGTCCCCGCTCCTTTTATCCCCATCGCTCAGGTCCCTCTCTGATCTCAGGTCTGGGGTCACTGCTCCTTTTATCCCCATCGCTCAGGTCCCTCTCTGATCTCAGGCCTGGGGTCACTGCTCCTTTTATCCCCATCGCTCAGGTCCCTCTCTGATCTCAGGCCTGGGGTCACTGCTCCTTTTATCCCCATCGCTCAGGTCCCTCTCTGATCTCAGGCCTGGGGTCCCTGCTCCTTTTATCCCCATCGCTCAGGTCCCTCTCTGATCTCAGGCCTCGGTTCCCGCTCCTTTTATGCCCTTCGCTCAGGTCCCTCTCTGATCTCAGGTCTGGGGTCACTGCTCCTTTTATCCCCATCGCTCAGGTCCCCCTCTGATCTCAGGCCTGGGTCACTGCTCCTTTTATCCACATCGCTCAGGTCCCTCTCTGATCTCAGGCCTGGGGTCCCTGCTCCTTTTATCCCCATCGCTCAGGTCCCTCTCTGATCTCAGTCCTGGGGTCACTGCTCCTTTTATCCCCATCGCTCAGGTCCCTCTCTGATCTCAGGCCTGGGGTCACTGCTCCTTTTATGCCCATCGCTCAGGTCCCTCTCTGATCTTAGGCCTCGGGTCACTGCTCCTTTTATCCCCATCGCTCAGGTCCCTCTCTGAACTCAGTCCTGGGGTCCCTGCTCCTTTTATCCCCATCGCTCAGGTCCCTCTCTGATCTCAGACCTGGGGTCACTGCTCCTTTTATCCCCATCGCTCAGGTCCCTCTCTGATCTCAGACCTGGGGTCACTGCTCCTTTTATCCCCATCGCTCAGGTCGCTCTCTGATCTCAGGCCTGGAGTCACTGCTCCTTTTATCCCCATCGCTCAGGTCCCTCTCTGATCTCAGGCCTCGGGACCCCGCTCCTTTTATCCCCATCGTTCAGGTCCCTCTCTGAACTCAGGCCTAGGGTCACTGCTCCTTTTATCCCCATCGCTCAGGTCCCTCTCTGATCTCAGGCCTGGGGTCACTGCTCCTTTTATCCCCTTCGCTCAGGTCCCTCTCTGATCTCAGGCCTGGGGACAGTGCTCCTTTTATCCCCATCGCTCAGGTCCCTCTCTGATCTCAGGCCTGGGGTCACTGCTCCTTTTATCCCCATCGCTCAGGTCCATCTCTGATCTCAGGCCTGGGGTCCCTGCTCCTTTTATCCCCATCGCTCAGGACCCTCTCTTATCTCAGGCCTGGGGTCACTGCTCCTTTGATCCCCATCGCTCAGGTCCCTCTCTGATCTCAGGCCTCGGGTCCCCGCTCCTTTTATCCCCATCGTTCAGGTCCCTCTCTGATCTCAGGTCTGGAGTCACTGCTCCTTTGATCCCCATCGCTCAGGTCCCTCTCTGATCTCAGGCCTGGGGTCACTGCTCCTTTTATCCCCATCGCTCAGGTCCCTCTCTGATCTCAGGCCTGGGGTCACTGCTCCTTTTATCCCCATCGCTCAGGTCCCTCTCTGATCTCAGGCCTGGGGTCCCTGCTCCTTTTATCCCCATCGCTCAGGTCCCTATCTGATCTCAGGCCTCGGGTCCCTGCTCCTTTTATCCCCATCGCTCAGGTCCCTCTCTGATCTCAGGCCTGGGGTCCCTGCTCCTTTTATCCCCATCGCTCAGGTCCCTCTCTGATCTCAGGCCTCGGGTCCCCGCTCCTTTTATCCCCATCGCTCAGTTCCCTCTCTGATCTCAGGTCTGGGGTCACTGCTCCTTTTATCCCCATCGCTCAGGTCCCTCTCTGATCTCAGGCCTGGGGTCACTGCTCCTTTTATCCCCATCGCTCAGGTCCCTCTCTGATCTCAGGCCTGGGGTCACTGCTCCTTTTATCCCCATCGCTCAGGTCCCTCTCTGATCTCAGGCCTGGGGTCCCTGCTCCTTTTATCCCCATCGCTCAGGTCCCTCTCTGATCTCAGGCCTCGGTTCCCGCTCCTTTTATCCCCATCGCTCAGGTCCCTCTCTGATCTCAGGTCTGGGGTCACTGCTCCTTTTATCCCCATCGCTCAGGTCCCTCTCTGATCTCAGGCCTCGGGTCCCCGCTCCTTTTATCCCCATCGTTCAGGTCCCTCTCTGAACTCAGGCCTAGGGTCACTGCTCCTTTTATCCCCATCGCTCAGGTCCCTCTCTGATCTCAGGCCTGGGGTCACTGCTCCTTTTATCCCCTTCGCTCAGGTCCCTCTCTGATCTCAGGCCTGGGTACAGTGCTCCTTTTATCCCCATCGCTCAGGTCCCTCTCTGATCTCAGGCCTCGGGTACCTGCTCCTTTTATCCCCATCGCTCAGGTCCCTCTCTGATCTCAGGCCTGGGGTCACTGCTCCTTTTATCCCCTTCGCTCAGGTCTCTCTCTGATCTCAGGCCTGGGGTCCCTGCTCCTTTTATCCCCATCGCTCAGGTCCCTCTCTGATCTCAGGCCTGGGGTCACCGCTCCTTTTATCCCCATCGCTCAGGTCCGTCTCTGATCTCAGGCCTGGGGTCACTGCTCCTTTTATCCCCATCGCTCAGGTCCATCTCTGATCTCAGGCCTGGGGTCCCTGCTCCTTTTATCCCCATCGCTCAGGACCCTCTCTTATCTCAGGCCTGGGGTCACTGCTCCTTTGATCCCCATCGCTCAGGTCCCTCTCTGATCTCAGGCCTCGGGTCCCCGCTCCTTTTATCCCCATCGTTCAGGTCCCTCTCTGATCTCAGGTCTGGAGTCACTGCTCCTTTGATCCCCATCGCTCAGCGCCCTCTCTGATCTCAGGTCTGGGGTCACTGCTCCTTTTATCCCCATCGCTCAGGTCCCACTCTGATCTCAGGCCTGGGGTCCCTGCTCCTTTTATCCCCATCGCTCAGGTCCCTCTCTGATCTCAGGCCTGGGTACCCTGCTCCTTTTATCCCCATCGCTCAGGTCCCACTCTGATCTCAGGCCTGGGGACAGTGCTCCTTTTATCCCCATCGCTCAGGTCCCTCTCTGATCTCAGGCCTGGGTTCACTGCTCCTTTTCTCCCCATCGCTCAGGTCCCTCCCTGATCTCAGGCCTGGGGTCACTGCTCCTTTTATCCCATCGCTCAGATCCCTCTCTGATCTCAGGCCTGGGGTCACTGCTCCTTTTATCCCCATCGCTCAGGTCCCTCTCTGATCTCAGGCCTGGGGTCACTGCTCCTTTTATCCCCATCGCTCAGGTCCCTCTCTGATCTCAGGCCTCGGGTCCCCGCTCCTTTTATCCCCATCGCTCAGGTCCCTCTCTGATCTCAGGCCTGCAGTCACTGCTCCTTTTATCCCCATCGCTCAGGTCCCTCTCTGATCTCAGGTCTGGGGTCCCTGCTCCTTTTATCCCCATCGCTCAGGTCCCTCTCTGATCTCAGGCCTGGGGTCCCTGCTCCTTTTATCCCCATCGCTCAGGTCCCTCTCTGATCTCAGGCCTGGGGTCCCTGCTCCTTTTATCCCCATCGCTCAGGTCCCTCTCTGATCTCAGGCCTCGGGTCCCCGCTCCTTTTATCCCCATCGCTCAGGTCCCTCTCTGATCTCAGGTCTGGGGTCACTGCTCCTTTTATCCCCATCGCTCAGGTCCCCCTCTGATCTCAGGCCTGGGTCACTGCTCCTTTTATCCCCATCTCTCAGGTCTCTCTCTGATCTCAGGCCTGGGATCACTGCTCCTTTTATCCCCATCGCTCAGGTCCCTCTCTGATCTCAGGCCTTGTGTCCCTGCTCCTTTTATCCCCATCGCTCAGGTCCCTCTCTGATCTCAGGCCTCGGGTCCCTGCTCCTTTTATCCCCATCGCTCAGGTCCCTCTCTGATCTCAGGCCTGGGGTCACTGCTCCTTTTATCCCCATCGCTCAGGTCCCACTCTGATCTCAGGCCTGGGGTCACTGCTCCTTTTATCCCCATCGCTCAGGTCCCTCTCTGAACTCAGGCCTGGGGTCCCTGCTCCTTTTATCCCCATCGCTCAGGTCCCACTCTGATCTCAGGCCTCGATCCCTGCTCCATTTATCCCCATCGCTCAGGTCCCTCTCTGATCTCAGGCCTGGGGTCACCGCTCCTTTTATCCCCATCTCTCAGGTCCCTCTCTGATCTCAGGCCTGGGGTCACTGCTCCTTTTATCCCCATCGCTCAGGTCCCTCTCTGATCTCAGGCCTGGGGTCACTGCTCCTTTTATCCCGATCGCTCAGTTCCCTCTCTGATCTCAGGCCTGGGTACCCTGCTCCTTTTATCCCCATCGCTCAGGTCCCTCTCTGATCTCAGGCCTGGGGTCACTGATCCTTTTATCCCTATCGCTCAGGTCCCTCTCTTATCTCAGGCCTGGGGTCACTGCTCCTTTTATCCCCATCGCTCAGGTCCCTCTCTGATCTCAGGCCTCGGGTCCCCGCTCCTTTTATCCCCATCGCTCAGGTCCCTCTCTGATATCAGGCCTGCAGTCACTGCTCCTTTTATCCCCATCGCTCAGGTCCCTCTCTGATCTCAGGTCTGGGGTCCCTGCTCCTTTTATCCCCATCGCTCAGGTCCCTCTCTGATCTCAGGCCTGGGGTCCCTGCTCCTTTTATCCCCATCGCTCAGGTCCCTCTCTGATCTCAGGCCTGGGGTCCCTGCTCCTTTTATCCCCATCGCTCAGGTCCCTATCTGATCTCAGGCCTCGGGTCCCTGCTCCTTTTATCCCCATCGCTCAGGTCCCTCTCTGATCTCAGGCCTGGGGTCCCTGCTCCTTTTATCCCCATCGCTCAGGTCCCTCTCTGATCTCAGGCCTCGGGTCCCCGCTCCTTTTATCCCCATCGCTCAGTTCCCTCTCTGATCTCAGGTCTGGGGTCACTGCTCCTTTTATCCCCATCGCTCAGGTCCCTCTCTGATCTCAGGCCTGGGGTCACTGCTCCTTTTATCCCCATCGCTCAGGTCCCTCTCTGATCTCAGGCCTGGGGTCACTGCTCCTTTTATCCCCATCGCTCAGGTCCCTCTCTGATCTCAGGCCTGGGGTCCCTGCTCCTTTTATCCCCATCGCTCAGGTCCCTCTCTGATCTCAGGCCTCGGTTCCCGCTCCTTTTATCCCCATCGCTCAGGTCCCTCTCTGATCTCAGGTCTGGGGTCACTGCTCCTTTTATCCCCATCGCTCAGGTCCCTCTCTGATCTCAGGCCTCGGGTCCCCGCTCCTTTTATCCCCATCGTTCAGGTCCCTCTCTGAACTCAGGCCTAGGGTCACTGCTCCTTTTATCCCCATCGCTCAGGTCCCTCTCTGATCTCAGGCCTGGGGTCACTGCTCCTTTTATCCCCTTCGCTCAGGTCCCTCTCTGATCTCAGGCCTGGGTACAGTGCTCCTTTTATCCCCATCGCTCAGGTCCCTCTCTGATCTCAGGCCTCGGGTACCTGCTCCTTTTATCCACATCGCTCAGGTCCCTCTCTGATCTCAGGCCTGGGGTCACTGCTCCTTTTATCCCCTTCGCTCAGGTCTCTCTCTGATCTCAGGCCTGGGGTCCCTGCTCCTTTTATCCCCATCGCTCAGGTCCCTCTCTGATCTCAGGCCTGGGGTCACCGCTCCTTTTATCCCCATCGCTCAGGTCCGTCTCTGATCTCAGGCCTGGGGTCACTGCTCCTTTTATCCCCATCGCTCAGGTCCATCTCTGATCTCAGGCCTGGGGTCCCTGCTCCTTTTATCCCCATCGCTCAGGACCCTCTCTTATCTCAGGCCTGGGGTCACTGCTCCTTTGATCCCCATCGCTCAGGTCCCTCTCTGATCTCAGGCCTCGGGTCCCCGCTCCTTTTATCCCCATCGTTCAGGTCCCTCTCTGATCTCAGGTCTGGAGTCACTGCTCCTTTGATCCCCATCGCTCAGCGCCCTCTCTGATCTCAGGTCTGGGGTCACTGCTCCTTTTATCCCCATCGCTCAGGTCCCACTCTGATCTCAGGCCTGGGGTCCCTGCTCCTTTTATCCCCATCGCTCAGGTCCCTCTCTGATCTCAGGCCTGGGTACCCTGCTCCTTTTATCCCCATCGCTCAGGTCCCACTCTGATCTCAGGCCTGGGGACAGTGCTCCTTTTATCCCCATCGCTCAGGTCCCTCTCTGATCTCAGGCCTGGGTTCACTGCTCCTTTTCTCCCCATCGCTCAGGTCCCTCCCTGATCTCAGGCCTGGGGTCACTGCTCCTTTTATCCCATCGCTCAGATCCCTCTCTGATCTCAGGCCTGGGGTCACTGCTCCTTTTATCCCCATCGCTCAGGTCCCTCTCTGATCTCAGGCCTGGGGTCACTGCTCCTTTTATCCCCATCGCTCAGGTCCCTCTCTGATCTCAGGCCTCGGGTCCCCGCTCCTTTTATCCCCATCGCTCAGGTCCCTCTCTGATCTCAGGCCTGCAGTCACTGCTCCTTTTATCCCCATCGCTCAGGTCCCTCTCTGATCTCAGGTCTGGGGTCCCTGCTCCTTTTATCCCCATCGCTCAGGTCCCTCTCTGATCTCAGGCCTGGGGTCCCTGCTCCTTTTATCCCCATCGCTCAGGTCCCTCTCTGATCTCAGGCCTGGGGTCCCTGCTCCTTTTATCCCCATCGCTCAGGTCCCTCTCTGATCTCAGGCCTCGGGTCCCCGCTCCTTTTATCCCCATCGCTCAGGTCCCTCTCTGATCTCAGGTCTGGGGTCACTGCTCCTTTTATCCCCATCGCTCAGGTCCCCCTCTGATCTCAGGCCTGGGTCACTGCTCCTTTTATCCCCATCTCTCAGGTCTCTCTCTGATCTCAGGCCTGGGATCACTGCTCCTTTTATCCCCATCGCTCAGGTCCCTCTCTGATCTCAGGCCTTGTGTCCCTGCTCCTTTTATCCCCATCGCTCAGGTCCCTCTCTGATCTCAGGCCTCGGGTCCCTGCTCCTTTTATCCCCATCGCTCAGGTCCCTCTCTGATCTCAGGCCTGGGGTCACTGCTCCTTTTATCCCCATCGCTCAGGTCCCACTCTGATCTCAGGCCTGGGGTCACTGCTCCTTTTATCCCCATCGCTCAGGTCCCTCTCTGAACTCAGGCCTGGGGTCCCTGCTCCTTTTATCCCCATCGCTCAGGTCCCACTCTGATCTCAGGCCTCGATCCCTGCTCCATTTATCCCCATCGCTCAGGTCCCTCTCTGATCTCAGGCCTGGGGTCACCGCTCCTTTTATCCCCATCTCTCAGGTCCCTCTCTGATCTCAGGCCTGGGGTCACTGCTCCTTTTATCCCCATCGCTCAGGTCCCTCTCTGATCTCAGGCCTGGGGTCACTGCTCCTTTTATCCCGATCGCTCAGTTCCCTCTCTGATCTCAGGCCTGGGTACCCTGCTCCTTTTATCCCCATCGCTCAGGTCCCTCTCTGATCTCAGGCCTGGGGTCACTGATCCTTTTATCCCTATCGCTCAGGTCCCTCTCTTATCTCAGGCCTGGGGTCACTGCTCCTTTTATCCCCATCGCTCAGGTCCCTCTCTGATCTCAGGCCCGGGTAACCTGCTTCTTTTATCCCCATCGGTCAGGTCCCTCTCTGATCTCAGGCCTGGAGTCACTGCTCCTTTTATCCCCATCGCTCAGGTCCCTCTCTGATCTCAGGCCTGGGGTCCCTGCTCCTTTGATCCCCATCGCTCAGGTCCCTCTCTGATCTCAGGCTGGGGTCACTGCTCCTTTTATCCCCATCGCTCAGGTCCCTCTCTGATCTCAGGCCTGGGGTTCACTGCTCCTTTTCTCCCCATCGCTCAGGTCCCTCCCTGATCTCAGGCCTGGGGTCACTGCTCCTTTTATCCCCATCGCTCAGGTCCCTCTCTGATCTCAGGCCTCGGGTCCCCGCTCCTTTTATCCCCATCGCTCAGGTCCCTCTCTGATCTCAGGTCTGGGGTCACTGCTCCTTTTATCCCCATCGCTCAGGTCCCTCTCTGATCTCAGGCCTGGGGTCACTGCTCCTTTTATCCCCATCGCTCAGGTCCCTCTCTGATCTCAGGCCTGGGGTCACTGCTCCTTTTATCCCCATCGCTCAGGTCCCTCTCTGATCTCAGGCCTGGGGTCCCTGCTCCTTTTATCCCCATCGCTCAGGTCCCTCTCTGATCTCAGGCCTCGGTTCCCGCTCCTTTTATGCCCTTCGCTCAGGTCCCTCTCTGATCTCAGGTCTGGGGTCACTGCTCCTTTTATCCCCATCGCTCAGGTCCCCCTCTGATCTCAGGCCTGGGTCACTGCTCCTTTTATCCACATCGCTCAGGTCCCTCTCTGATCTCAGGCCTGGGGTCCCTGCTCCTTTTATCCCGATCGCTCAGGTCCCTCTCTGATCTCAGTCCTGGGGTCACTGCTCCTTTTATCCCCATCGCTCAGGTCCCTCTCTGATCTCAGGCCTGGGGTCACTGCTCCTTTTATGCCCATCGCTCAGGTCCCTCTCTGATCTTAGGCCTCGGGTCACTGCTCCTTTTATCCCCATCGCTCAGGTCCCTCTCTGAACTCAGTCCTGGGGTCCCTGCTCCTTTTATCCCCATCGCTCAGGTCCCTCTCTGATCTCAGACCTGGGGTCACTGCTCCTTTTATCCCCATCGCTCAGGTCCCTCTCTGATCTCAGACCTGGGGTCACTGCTCCTTTTATCCCCATCGCTCAGGTCGCTCTCTGATCTCAGGCCTGGAGTCACTGCTCCTTTTATCCCCATCGCTCAGGTCCCTCTCTGATCTCAGGCCTCGGGACCCCGCTCCTTTTATCCCCATCGTTCAGGTCCCTCTCTGAACTCAGGCCTAGGGTCACTGCTCCTTTTATCCCCATCGCTCAGGTCCCTCTCTGATCTCAGGCCTGGGGTCACTGCTCCTTTTATCCCCTTCGCTCAGGTCCCTCTCTGATCTCAGGCCTGGGGACAGTGCTCCTTTTATCCCCATCGCTCAGGTCCCTCTCTGATCTCAGGCCTGGGGTCACTGCTCCTTTTATCCCCATCGCTCAGGTCCATCTCTGATCTCAGGCCTGGGGTCCCTGCTCCTTTTATCCCCATCGCTCAGGACCCTCTCTTATCTCAGGCCTGGGGTCACTGCTCCTTTGATCCCCATCGCTCAGGTCCCTCTCTGATCTCAGGCCTCGGGTCCCCGCTCCTTTTATCCCCATCGTTCAGGTCCCTCTCTGATCTCAGGTCTGGAGTCACTGCTCCTTTGATCCCCATCGCTCAGGTCCCTCTCTGATCTCAGGCCTGGGGTCACTGCTCCTTTTATCCCCATCGCTCAGGTCCCTCTCTGATCTCAGGCCTGGGGTCACTGCTCCTTTTATCCCCATCGCTCAGGTCCCTCTCTGATCTCAGGCCTGGGGTCCCTGCTCCTTTTATCCCCATCGCTCAGGTCCCTATCTGATCTCAGGCCTCGGGTCCCTGCTCCTTTTATCCCCATCGCTCAGGTCCCTCTCTGATCTCAGGCCTGGGGTCCCTGCTCCTTTTATCCCCATCGCTCAGGTCCCTCTCTGATCTCAGGCCTCGGGTCCCCGCTCCTTTTATCCCCATCGCTCAGTTCCCTCTCTGATCTCAGGTCTGGGGTCACTGCTCCTTTTATCCCCATCGCTCAGGTCCCTCTCTGATCTCAGGCCTGGGGTCACTGCTCCTTTTATCCCCATCGCTCAGGTCCCTCTCTGATCTCAGGCCTGGGGTCACTGCTCCTTTTATCCCCATCGCTCAGGTCCCTCTCTGATCTCAGGCCTGGGGTCCCTGCTCCTTTTATCCCCATCGCTCAGGTCCCTCTCTGATCTCAGGCCTCGGTTCCTGCTCCTTTTATCCCCATCGCTCAGGTCCCTCTCTGATCTCAGGTCTGGGGTCACTGCTCCTTTTATCCCCATCGCTCAGGTCCCTCTCTGATCTCAGGCCTCGGGTCCCCGCTCCTTTTATCCCCATCGTTCAGGTCCCTCTCTGAACTCAGGCCTAGGGTCACTGCTCCTTTTATCCCCATCGCTCAGGTCCCTCTCTGATCTCAGGCCTGGGGTCACTGCTCCTTTTATCCCCTTCGCTCAGGTCCCTCTCTGATCTCAGGCCTGGGTACAGTGCTCCTTTTATCCCCATCGCTCAGGTCCCTCTCTGATCTCAGGCCTCGGGTACCTGCTCCTTTTATCCCCATCGCTCAGGTCCCTCTCTGATCTCAGGCCTGGGGTCACTGCTCCTTTTATCCCCTTCGCTCAGGTCTCTCTCTGATCTCAGGCCTGGGGTCCCTGCTCCTTTTATCCCCATCGCTCAGGTCCCTCTCTGATCTCAGGCCTGGGGTCACCGCTCCTTTTATCCCCATCGCTCAGGTCCGTCTCTGATCTCAGGCCTGGGGTCACTGCTCCTTTTATCCCCATCGCTCAGGTCCATCTCTGATCTCAGGCCTGGGGTCCCTGCTCCTTTTATCCCCATCGCTCAGGACCCTCTCTTATCTCAGGCCTGGGGTCACTGCTCCTTTGATCCCCATCGCTCAGGTCCCTCTCTGATCTCAGGCCTCGGGTCCCCGCTCCTTTTATCCCCATCGTTCAGGTCCCTCTCTGATCTCAGGTCTGGAGTCACTGCTCCTTTGATCCCCATCGCTCAGCGCCCTCTCTGATCTCAGGTCTGGGGTCACTGCTCCTTTTATCCCCATCGCTCAGGTCCCACTCTGATCTCAGGCCTGGGGTCCCTGCTCCTTTTATCCCCATCGCTCAGGTCCCTCTCTGATCTCAGGCCTGGGTACCCTGCTCCTTTTATCCCCATCGCTCAGGTCCCACTCTGATCTCAGGCCTGGGGACAGTGCTCCTTTTATCCCCATCGCTCAGGTCCCTCTCTGATCTCAGGCCTGGGTTCACTGCTCCTTTTCTCCCCATCGCTCAGGTCCCTCCCTGATCTCAGGCCTGGGGTCACTGCTCCTTTTATCCCATCGCTCAGGTCCCTCTCTGATCTCAGGCCTGGGGTCACTGCTCCTTTTATCCCCATCGCTCAGGTCCCTCTCTGATCTCAGGCCTGGGGTCACTGCTCCTTTTATCCCCATCGCTCAGGTCCCTCTCTGATCTCAGGCCTCGGGTCCCCGCTCCTTTTATCCCCATCGCTCAGGTCCCTCTCTGATCTCAGGCCTGCAGTCACTGCTCCTTTTATCCCCATCGCTCAGGTCCCTCTCTGATCTCAGGTCTGGGGTCCCTGCTCCTTTTATCCCCATCGCTCAGGTCCCTCTCTGATCTCAGGCCTGGGGTCCCTGCTCCTTTTATCCCCATCGCTCAGGTCCCTCTCTGATCTCAGGCCAGGGGTCCCTGCTCCTTTTATCCCCATCGCTCAGGTCCCTCTCTGATCTCAGGCCTCGGGTCCCCGCTCCTTTTATCCCCATCGCTCAGGTCCCTCTCTGATCTCAGGTCTGGGGTCACTGCTCCTTTTATCCCCATCGCTCAGGTCCCCCTCTGATCTCAGGCCTGGGTCACTGCTCCTTTTATCCCCATCTCTCAGGTCTCTCTCTGATCTCAGGCCTGGGATCACTGCTCCTTTTATCCCCATCGCTCAGGTCCCTCTCTGATCTCAGGCCTTGTGTCCCTGCTCCTTTTATCCCCATCGCTCAGGTCCCTCTCTGATCTCAGGCCTCGGGTCCCTGCTCCTTTTATCCCCATCGCTCAGGTCCCTCTCTGATCTCAGGCCTGGGGTCACTGCTCCTTTTATCCCCATCGCTCAGGTCCCACTCTGATCTCAGGCCTGGGGTCACTGCTCCTTTTATCCCCATCGCTCAGGTCCCTCTCTGAACTCAGGCCTGGGGTCCCTGCTCCTTTTATCCCCATCGCTCAGGTCCCACTCTGATCTCAGGCCTCGATCCCTGCTCCATTTATCCCCATCGCTCAGGTCCCTCTCTGATCTCAGGCCTGGGGTCACCGCTCCTTTTATCCCCATCTCTCAGGTCCCTCTCTGATCTCAGGCCTGGGGTCACTGCTCCTTTTATCCCCATCGCTCAGGTCCCTCTCTGATCTCAGGCCTGGGGTCACTGCTCCTTTTATCCCGATCGCTCAGTTCCCTCTCTGATCTCAGGCCTGGGTACCCTGCTCCTTTTATCCCCATCGCTCAGGTCCCTCTCTGATCTCAGGCCTGGGGTCACTGATCCTTTTATCCCTATCGCTCAGGTCCCTCTCTTATCTCAGGCCTGGGGTCACTGCTCCTTTTATCCCCATCGCTCAGGTCCCTCTCTGATCTCAGGCCCGGGTAACCTGCTTCTTTTATCCCCATCGGTCAGGTCCCTCTCTGATCTCAGGCCTGGGGTCACTGCTCCTTTTATCCCCATCGCTCAGGTCCCTCTCTGATCTCAGACCTGGAGTCACTGCTCCTTTTATCCCCATCGCTCAGGTCCCTCTCTGATCTCAGGCCTGGGGCCACTGCTCCCTTTATCCCCATCGCTCAGGTCCCTCTCTGATCTCAGGCCTAGGGACAGTGCTCCTTTTATCCCCATCGCTCAGGTCCCTCTCTGATCTCAGGCCTCGGGTCCCTGCTCCTTTTATCCCCATCGCTTAGGTCCCTCTCTGATCTCAGGCCTGGGGTCCCTGCTCCTTTTATCCCCATCTCTCAGGTCTCTCTCTGATCTCAGGCCTGGGTCACTGCTCCTTTTATCCCCATCGCTCAGGTCCCTCTCTGATCTCAGGCCTGGGTACCCCGCTCCTTTTATCCCCATCGCTCAGGTCCCTCTCTGATCTCAGGCCTGGGGTCCCTGCTCCTTTTATCCCCATCGCTCAGGTCCCTCTCTGATCTCAGGCCTGGGGTCACTGCTACTTTTATCCCCATCGCTCAGGTCCCTCTCTGATCTCAGGCCTGGGGTCACTGCTCCTTTTATCCCCATCGCTCAGGTCCCTCTCTGATCTCAGGCCTGGGGTCACTGCTCCTTTTATCCCCATCGCTCAGGTCCCTCTCTGATCTCAGTCCTGGGGTCACTGCTCCTTTTATCCCCATCGCTCAGGTCCCTCTCTGATCTCAGGCCTGGGGCCACTGCTCCTTTTATCCCGATCGCTCAGGTCCCTCTCTGATCTCAGGCCTGGGGTCACTGCTCCTTTTATCCCCATCGCTCAGGTCCCTCTCTGATCTCAGGCCTGGGGTACCCTGCTCCATTTATCCCCATCGTTCAGGTCCCTCTCTGATCTCAGGCCTGGGCTCACTGCTCCTTTTATCCCCATCGCTCAGGTCCCTCTCTGATCTCAGGTCTGGGGTCACTGCTCTTTTTATCCCCATCGCTCAGGTCCCTCTCTGATCTCAGGCCTGGGGTCCCCGCTCCTTTTATCCCCATCGCTCAGGTCCCTCTCTGATCTCAGGCCTGGAGTCACTGCTCCTTTTATCCCCATCGCTCAGGTCCCTCTCTGATCTCAGACCTGGGGACAGTGCTCCTTTTATCCCCATCGCTAAGGTCCCTCTCTGATGTCAGGCCTGGGTACCCTGCTCCTTTTATCGCCATCGCTCAGGTCCCTCTCTGATCTCAGGCCTGGGGTCACTGCTCCTTTTATCCCCATCGCTCAGGTCCCTCTCTGATCTCAGGCCTGGGGTCACTGCTCCCTTTATCCCCTCGCTCAGGTCCCTCTCTGATCTCAGGCCTAGGGACAGTGCTCCTTTTATCCCCATCGCTCAGGTCCCTCTCTGATCTCAGGTCTGGGGTCACTGCTCCTTTTATCCCCATCTCTCAGGTCCCACTCTGATCTCAGGCCTGGGTACCCCGCTCCTTTTATCCCCATCGCTCAGGTCCCTCTCTGATCTCAGGTCTGGGGTCACTGCTGCTTTTATCCCCATCGCTCAGGTCCCTCTCTGATCTCAGACCTGGAGTCACTGCTCCTTTTATCCCCATCGCTCAGGTCCCTCTCTGATCTCAGGCCTAGGGACAGTGCTCCTTTTATCCCCATCGCTCAGGTCCCTCTCTGATCTCAGGCCTCGGGTCCCTGCTCCTTTTATCCCCATCGCTTAGGTCCCTCTCTGATCTCAGGCCTGGGGTCCCTGCTCCTTTTATCCCCATCTCTCAGGTCTCTCTCTGATCTCAGGCCTGGGTCACTGCTCCGTTTATCCCCATCGCTTAGGTCCCTCTCTGATCTCAGGCCTGGGGTCCCTGCTCCTTTTATCCCCATCGCTCAGGTCCCTCTCTGATCTCAGGCCTGGGGTCACTGCTACTTTTATCCCCATCGCTCAGGTCCCTCTCTGATCTTAGGCCTGGGGTCACTGCTCCTTTTATCCCCATCGCTCAGGTCCCTCTCTGATCTCAGGCCTGGGGTCACTGCTCCTTTTATCCCCATCGCTCAGGTCCCTCTCTGATCTCAGGCCTGGGGTCACTGCTCCTTTTATCCCCATCGCTCAGGTCCCTCTCTGATCTCAGGCCTGGGGTCCCTGCTCCTTTTATCCCCATCGCTCAGGTCCCTCTCTGATCTCAGGCCTCGGGTCCCTGCTCCTTTTATCCCCATCTCTCAGGTCCCTCTCTGATCTCAGGCCTGGGGACACTGCTCCTTTTATCCCCATCGCTCAGGTCCCTCTCTGATCTCAGGCCTGGGGACAGTGCTCCTTTTATCGCCATCGCTCAGGTCCCTCTCTGATCTCAGGCCTGGGGTCACTGCTCCTTTTATCCCCATCGCTCAGGTCCCTCTCTGATCTCAGGCCTGGGGTCACTGCTCCCTTTATCCCCTCGCTCAGGTCCCTCTCTGATCTCAGGCCTAGGGACAGTGCTCCTTTTATCCCCATCGCTCAGGTCCCTCTCTGATCTCAGGCCTGGGGTCACTGCTCCTTTTATCCCCATCGCTCAGGTCCCTCTCTGATCTCAGGCCTGGGGTCACTGCTCCTTTTATCCCCATCGCTCAGGTCCCTCTCTGATCTCAGGCATGGGGTCCCTGCTCCTTTTATCCCCATCTCTCAGGTCTCTCTCTGATCTCAGGCCTGGGGTCACTGCTCCGTTTATCCCCAACTCTCAGGTCCCTCTCTGATCTCAGGCCTGGGTACCCCGCTCCTTTTATCCCCATCGCTCAGGTCCCTCTCTGATCTCAGGCCTGGGGTCACTGCTCCTTTTATCCCCATCGCTCAGGTCCCTCTCTGATCTCAGGCCTGGGGTCACTGCTCCTTTTATCCCCATCGCTCAGGTCCCTCTCTGATCTCAGACCTGGAGTCACTGCTCCTTTTATCCCCATCGCTCAGGTCCCTCTCTGATCTCAGGCCTGGGGCCACTGCTCCCTTTATCCCCATCGCTCAGGTCCCTCTCTGATCTCAGGCCTGGGGTCCCTGCTCCTTTTATCCCCATCTCTCAGGTCTCTCTCTGATCTCAGGCCTGGGTCACTGCTCCTTTTATCCCCATCGCTCAGGTCCCTCTCTGATCTCAGGCCTGGGTACCCCGCTCCTTTTATCCCCATCGCTCAGGTCCCTCTCTGATCTCAGGCCTGGGGTCCCTGCTCCTTTTATCCCCATCGCTCAGGTCCCTCTCTGATCTCAGACCTGGGGTCACTGCTACTTTTATCCCCATCGCTCAGGTCCCTCTCTGATCTCAGGCCTGGGGTCACTGCTCCTTTTATCCCCATCGCTCAGGTCCCTCTCTGATCTCAGGCCTGGGGTCACTGCTCCTTTTATCCCCATCGCTCAGGTCCCTCTCTGATCTCAGTCCTGGGGTCACTGCTCCTTTTATCCCCATCGCTCAGGTCCCTCTCTGATCTCAGGCCTGGGGTCCCCGCTCCTTTTATCCCCATCGCTCAGGTCCCTCTCTGATCTCAGGCCTGGAGTCACTGCTCCTTTTATCCCCATCGCTCAGGTCCCTCTCTGATCTCAGGCCTGGGGTCCCTGCTTCTTTTATCCCCATCGCTCAGGTCCCTCTCTGATCTCAGACCTGGGGACAGTGCTCCTTTTATCCCCATCGCTAAGGTCCCTCTCTGATGTCAGGCCTGGGTACCCTGCTCCTTTTATCGCCATCGCTCAGGTCCCTCTCTGATCTCAGGCCTGGGGTCACTGCTCCTTTTATCCCCATCGCTCAGGTCCCTCTCTGATCTCAGGCCTGGGGTCACTGCTCCCTTTATCCCCTCGCTCAGGTCCCTCTCTGATCTCAGGCCTAGGGACAGTGCTCCTTTTATCCCCATCGCTCAGGTCCCTCTCTGATCTCAGGCATGGGGTCCCTGCTCCTTTTATCCCCATCTATCAGGTCTCTCTCTGATCTCAGGCCTGGGTCCCTGCTCCTTTTATCCCCATCGCTCAGGTCCCACTCTGATCTCAGGCCTGGGTACCCCGCTCCTTTTATCCCCATCGCTCAGGTCCCTCTCTGATCTCAGGTCTGGGGTCACTGCTCCTTTTATCCACATCGCTCAGGTCCCTCTCTGATCTCAGACCTGGAGTCACTGCTCCTTTTATCCCCATCGCTCAGGTCCCTCTCTGATCTCAGGCCTAGGGACAGTGCTCCTTTTATCCCCATCGCTCAGGTCCCTCTCTGATCTCAGGCCTCGGGTCCCTGCTCCTTTTATCCCCATCGCTTAGGTCCCTCTCTGATCTCAGGCCTGGGGTCCCTGCTCCTTTTATCCCCATCTCTCAGGTCTCTCTCTGATCTCAGGCCTGGGTCACTGCTCCGTTTATCCCCATCGCTTAGGTCCCTCTCTGATCTCAGGCCTGGGGTCCCTGCTCCTTTTATCCCCATCGCTCAGGTCCCTCTCTGATCTCAGGCCTGCGGTCACTGCTACTTTTATCCCCATCGCTCAGGTCCCTCTCTGATCTCAGGCCTGGGGTCACTGCTCCTTTTATCCCCATCGCTCAGGTCCCTCTCTGATCTCAGGCCTGGGGTCACTGCTCCTTTTATCCCCATCGCTCAGGTCCCTCTCTGATCTCAGGCCTGGGGTCACTGCTCCTTTTATCCCCATCGCTCAGGTCCCTCTCTGATCTCAGGCCTCGGGTCCCCGCTCCTTTTATCCCCATCGCTCAGGTCCCTCTCTGATCTCAGGCCTGGGGTCACTGCTCCTTTTATTCCCATCGCTCAGGTCCCTCTCTGATCTCAGGCCTGGAGTCACTGCTCCTTTTATCCCCATCGCTCAGGTCCCTCTCTGATCTCAGGCCTGGGGTCACTGCTCCTTTTATCCCCATCGCTCAGGTCCCTCTCTGATCTCAGGCCTCGGGTCCCTGCTCCTTTTATCCCCATCCCTCAGGTCCCTCTCTGATCTCAGGCCTCGGGTCCCCGCTCCTTTTATCCCCATCGCTCAGGTCCCTCTCTGATCTCAGGCCTCGGGTCACTGCTCCTTTTATCCCCATCGCTCAGGTCCCTCTCTGATCTCAGGTCTGGAGTCACTGCTCCTTTTATCCCCATCGCTCAGGTCCCTCTCTGATCTCAGGCCTGTGGTCCCAGCTCCATTTATCCCCATCGCTCAGGTCCCTCTCTGATCTCAGTCCTGGGGACAGTGCTCCTTTTATCCCCATCGCTCAGGTCCCTCTCTGATCTCAGGCGTAGGGACAGTGCTCCTTTTAACCCCATCGCTCAGGTCCCTCTCTGATCTCAGGCCTGGGGTCACTGCTCCTTTTATCCCCATCGCTCAGGTCTCTCTCTGATCTCAGGCCTGGGGTCACTGCTCCTTTTATCCCCATCGCACGGGTCCCTCTCTGATCTCAGGCCTGGGGTCACTGCTCCTCTTATCCCCATCGCTCAGGTGCCTCTCTGATCTCAGCCCTGGGGTCCCTGCTCCTTTTATCCCCATCGCTCAGGTCCCTCTCTGATCTCAGGCCTGCGTACCCTGCTCCTTTTATCCCCATCGCTCAGGTCCCATGCTAGCTCTCCTCGGTCTGTGATCATTGGAACAGAGGAGGCTGAGGGGAAACCTTATTGAGGTGTATATAATTATGAGGTACCTGGATAAAGTAGACAGGATGGACCTGTTGTCCCTCTATAGCGGGGTCAACAAACAGGGGATATAGATTTAAAGTAATTAGGGGGAGGTTTAGAGGAGATATGAGGTGAAATTTCGTCAATTAGAAGGTGGTGGTGGTCTGGAACTCACTGCCTGAAAGGATGGTAGAGGCAGAATCCCTCACCACATTTAAAAGATACTTGGACGTGCACTTAAAGTGCCGTAACCTGCAGTGATACGGACAAAGAGCTGGAAAGTGGAATTTGGCTGGAGAGCTCTTGTTTGGCCGGCGTGGACACAATGGGCTGAAATGGCCTCCTGCCACGCTGTAATTTTCAATGATTCTATGAGTGGGACTAGCTGAGATACTCTCGCAGAGAGCAGTGTCGACCCGAATGTGCTCCTCCTATGTAACCATTCTAGGATTGTATGAAATCGGCAGACTGACTGTTGCGTGCTGATCAAGTGCCTTCAAAAGCCTGTTTAAAACCTCTCTCACTGGTTTCAATCCACTACAGCCCTAACCCATTCTCTCCTGGTCCGTTTGCAAGCGTGGTATGTGTTGTCTGTGTGGGTATGTGTTTCTGTATATGTGGGTATGTGTGTGTGGATGTGTTTCTGCCTGTGTGTCTGTTTGTATATCTGTCTATATACAGACATACAGAACCCTACCTAACAAAAATCTATCAACCTGTGTCTTGAAGTTTTCAATTGGGCTCCAGCGTCAACAGATTTCTGGCAGAGAATTCCAGATTTCTGCTTCCTGACATCACACTTTTGAGTGGCCAAGATTTAACGTGAAGGTTGTGCATCTTTTTCTGAACTCTCGCACCAGATGAAGTATTATCTCTCAATTATCTTAAACATCTTAATGGTGTCACCCATAATTTTCTATATTGAAGTTTATAACCGCAGGAACAGAAATGGTATGGAGCAGGGAGGGGGAACAGAGTAACATTGGTAATGACAGGATACTGTAGAGGGAGCTCTGAACTGCTCCTAGCTTCTCGCCAGTTACAGATGTGTGGGGGTCTGTGTGTGTGTGTGGGGGTCTGTGTGTGTGTGTGTGGGTCTGTGTGTGTGTGTGCACCTGTCTGTGTGTGTGGGTCTGTGTGCATGTGTGTACACCTGTCTCTGTGTGTGGATCTCTGTGTGTATATCTGTGTTGCACCTTTCCCTTGTTCCATTCATTTCTAAATACTGTTCAGTATCAATGTGTCTGGGCCATTCACCTCTCCAGAAAATGCAAAATTCTCTGTTTAAATTGGTGCATTCTGATTAATTTGATTCTGGTATTTAACAGCAGTAAACAAGTCCTACAAACCCTCAGCAACTAAATCACTAGTTGGAATAGTTCACTAGTCCCAGCAACTGCCCCAGCTCACCCTACGTATCTGTCTGTCCCACTATCCTTCCCCGGTGGGTCCCGATGTTGCAGACCGCAGCCGTGAAAGGTCCAGTATCGGATTTCCACCAGCCCGAGCTCTCCAAGATCTCACTGAATGAAACCTTCCTTCGCAAGGAGCAGGCTCTGTTTGATTGTTTTGGTCCCATAAAATCCCTGACCGTGTATTACTACTGTCAGAATAATGGGCTGTACTCAGAAATAAAACTTCTTGCATAAAACACAGCTTCATATCCGTGTCTTGTTTCTCATTAGGATCAGTGGCCGAGGACATGGAGTTCGGGGGTGGAATGAGGCTTGGCGATGATTTGGAAATCGCAGGAAGTGTGAAGAGGAAACCACTGCAGGGAATCTCTGCAGCGCCTAACAGCACATTCAAAAAGGTAATTCTATAAGACATGAGTACCAGAGTGTTGACACTGACTCTTCAGGGTCCAAGATATCTCACTTGAAAGGGTCTCTTCAGGCAGATTGGAAATAGACCCACAGACCGTTTGATGGGACAGTGTCTAGGGAGATTTTTTCTCTCTCTATCGCGTAGTTCCTCTATTTCCTTTATTTCTCTCTTTCACAATCTGAATCATTTTATCTCTCTCTCGCTGTCTCTCTCTCTATCTCTGTCTCTCTCTCTCTGCCTCACTCTCTTCTCTCCACCTCTGTTTCTTTTTATCAATTGCTTTCTCTCCCCGCCTCATTTTCTCTCTCTCTCTCATTCACCTTTTCTCTCCTCTCTTTACCTCTCATTTCTCTCTGCCTCGCTGTCTGACTCTGCCTTTCTAATCTCTGCTTCGTGGTCCGTCTTTCTGCTTCACGCTTAGTCCCTCTTTCCACCTCTTTTGTTTCTCTCTCTTCTCTCTGCCTCAGTCTCTCTCTCGCCATCCCAGCCGCTGTTTCCTTTTTCCTTCCTCTCTAAAACTCTGCCTCATTCTCTCTCTCCAACTCCCTTGGATTCTTGTCTCTCTCCCTGTGTGTCTCACTTATTTTGCTGCTTGTTTCCTCACACTCTCCCCTTCGCTGTTAGTCTTTCTTTATCTTACTTTCCCTTCTCTCTTGCTATCTTTGTCTCTCCCTCTGTCTTTCTCCATTCTGTCTCTGTTTCTTCCCTCTCTGCCACTGTGTCTCTCACTCTCCCACTTCTCCCGTTTTCTCTCTCTATCTGCCAGGATTCCTGATGTAACAGGACTGCACGAAGCAATGACTTTAACACAGAGCCCAGCCCGTGCTCTAAACACATTGCATGAGCTGATCACATATTCTGCACCCCCAGTTTTAAAATGTGCTGCCCAGGATGTGCCGGGTCTCACCAGGGGCATGGAGATCTGCAAGATTTAGCGGTTAATCCAGAGGGAAGTTTGCTTTAGATTCTAACGTGTGTCCCACATCTAATCGAGCCCCATTTCCCAACTCATTTTATTACATTACATGGTTCAGTAACACATCCACCCGCATATGTACAAGTTGCCTCCGATGTACTTCTCCGTTAATCTACTGAGCCTTGTTTTTCATTATTTTTAATAGTCGGTCTCTGTTTCTGAAGCAGTTCGGTCATTTTATAATTTTATCTGAAATGTTTGAATATTTGGCAAGCAATTCCTGCTGACCTGCTGAACGGATTTCCATATAGGACACAAATGTCTCACGGGAGCAAGTTTCACATTAAATTAATGATAAAAAGGTTATTCTCCAGACCGCCTAGCAGTGGAGGCAAACCAGGGGGAAAAATGTTGGCACATTTATAAAATGAGTGAAATACACGATAGAGTTGTTGAACGTTATGAAGGGCTTACATAGGGTCGATGTTGGGATGATTTTACCAGGTGTGGGGGTCCAAAACTAGTGGTCATAAATATTCGATACTCACTAATAAATCCAATCAGGAATTCAGGAGAAAGCTCTTCAATCCCAGAGGTTAGAATATAGAGCTTGCTAGCACATCGAGTAGTTAAGGTGAATGGCAGAGTGCCTTTAAGGAGAAGCCAGCTGAGTACATGAGGCAGAAAGGAATAGAAATATATGATGATTGGGTGAGGTGTAGTAAGATGGTTGGAGATCCATCTGGAGAGTAAACTCCGGCAGGAACTAGTTAGGCCGAATGGCCTGTTTCTCTGTTATAAATTCAATGTCATTCTATGGTGAATTCTGAAAAGTCACAGTGCAGCTCTCGAAACAATCTTCAGCAATGGGCTGTGTCACGGGTCAAACCTTCGACCTTACACCCCGACCAATCTAGAGATCTTCTGTAAACTGGATGTGGGGAGTTCAGACACAGTCCTTGGTGAGAGGTCAGATTTGTAGCAAACAAGGCCCTATATCTTGCAATGCTACGGGGAAAGGACGGGGGAGTGGGACTAGCTGAGATATTCTTGCAGAGAGCTGGCACGAGCTAAATGGCCTCCTTCTGTGCTGTAACCATTCGAGGATTCTGTGAAATCGGCAGACTAGCTGTTGCATGCCGATGAAGTGCCTTCAAAAGCCTATTTAAAATCTCTCTGGTTTATTTTCACTTCAGACATAACCCGTTCTCTCCTGGTCCGTCTGCGTATGTGCACGTGTTTTTCTGTATATGTGAGTCTGTTTCTGTGGGTGTGTTTCTGTCGGTCTGTGCATGTTTTTCCCAGCATTGAAGCACTGACCACACGTGATCAGCTCCGCTGGGCAGGCCACATTGTCCGCATGCCAGACATGAGAATCCCTATGCAAGCGCTCTACTCGGAACTCCTTCATGGCAAATAAACCAAAGATGGGCAGAAGAAACGTTACAAGGAGAGCCTCGAAGCCTCCCTGATAAAGTGCAACATCCCCACCGCCACCTGGGTGTCCCTGATCAAATACCGTCCTAAATGGAGGAAGTACATCCGGGAGGGCACTGAGCACCTCGAGTCTCATCGCCCGAGAGCAGGCAGAAATCAAGCGCAAGCAGCGGAAAGAGCGTGCGGCAAACCAGTCCCACCCTCCCTTTCCCTCAACGACTATCTGTCCCACATGTGTCATGGACTGTGGCTCTCAGATTGGACTGTTAAGCCACGTAAGGATTCATTTTAAGAATGCAAGCAAGCCTTCTTTGACTCTGAGGGACTGCGTATGATGATTGATGTATGTGCTTCTGTATGTGTGGGTATATATTTCTGTGTGTGCGTGCATGCCTGCATGTGTGGGTATATGTGTCTGTCTGCTTCTGTACTTATGTTTCTGCATTTGTGTGTCTGTGTTTCTGCATGTGTATGTATGTGTTTATTTATTTATGTGTGTCTATAGACAGACACACAGAACCCTACCTAACTAAAATATATCAACCTGAGTCTTGGATTTTCCAATTGCGTTCCAGCCTCAACAGATTTTTGGGAGCGAATTCCAGATTTGTGGTACCCTCTGTGTGAACAAGTGCTTCCTGACATCACACCTGAACGGCCCAGTTTTAATTTGAAGTTTGAAGGTTGTGCACCTTTTTCTGATGTTTATTATCTGAAACATCTCAATGGTGTGCCCCTAATTTTCTATATTGAAGTTGATTACCTCAGGAACAGACATGGTAGAGAGCAGGGCGGGGAACAGAGTAAGATTGGTAATGCCAAGGTAATGTAGAGGGAGCTCTGTACTGTACCGGCCCTGGGAGTGCTCGATGCTGACACTCTGTATAAAGTAGAGGTAGGAACAGGAGCAGGCCATTCAGCCCCTCGAGCCTTATCCCCCATTCAGTGAGATCATCGTTGATCTGCCGTGGCTCTGTATCCTTTTACACCGTTGCCTGGCAAACATCTGTTGATCTCGGATTTAAATTTATTTCATGTGCAAGCACCTGCTGCTTTTTGTGTGAGAGAATCCCACACTTCTACCACCCTTTATGTGAAGAAGTGTTTCCTAACTTCTCTCCTGAAAGGCCTGGCTTTCATTTTCAGGTTGTGTCCCCTTCTCCTGGAATCCTCCACCAACAGAAAAAGTTTCTCTCTTTCTACCTTAACAATTCCTTTCCACATCCTAAAAACCTGAATCAAATGGACTCACCCCATAACCTTCTGTATTCCGGGAATTTAAGCCCAGTTTATGTAATTTCTCCTCATAATTTAACCCTTGGGGCCCAAGTAACAGTCTGGTGAATAAGTGCTGTGCTCCCTCCAAGGGCAATATACACTCCCTGAGGTGTGGTACCCAGAACTGAATGTAGTTCTCCAGATGGGGTCTTTCCAGAGCTCTGTACAGCTGGAGCACCAACAATCCACGAGCCCTTTGTTATTTTTGTACCTGTCCCCGAGCTTTCACTGATTTAACTACTTAGGCCCCGAAATCTCTCTGTTCATCCACAGCTCCTAGCTTCTCACCAGTTACAGATGTGTGTGTGCACCTGTCTCTGTGTGTGTGTGTGTGGTTCTGTGTATCTGGGTCTGTGTGTGTATGGGTCTGTGTGTGCACCTATCTATGTATGTCTGTCGATCTGTTTGCATGTCTGTGTTCCACCTTCCCCTTGTTCTGTTCCTTTCTAAATACTGTTCAGTACCAATGTATCTGGGCCATTCACCTCCCCAGAAAGTGCTGAATTTTCTTTTTAAATTGGTGCATTCTGATTATTTGATTCTGGTATTTACCAGCAGTAAACACCTCCTGCAAACCCTCAGAATGAATCTCTATTTGGAATAATTCACCAGTCCTGACGACAGTGAAAGCTGCAGTGACTGATTCCCATCAGCCCAAGCTCTCCCAAGTTCTCACTGAATGAAGCCTTCCTTCATGGGGAGCAGGTTCTGTTTGATTGTTTAGGCCCTGTAAGCCCTGACACTGAATTACTGTTGTATGATAATGGGCTGTACTCAGAAATAAAACATACTGCATCAATCACAGCTTCATATCCGGGTCTTGTTTCTCTTTAGAATCAGGGTGTTGGAGGGCACATGTTCGGAGGAGGAATGAGACTGGGCGATGTTTTGGAAAACACAGGAACTGTGAAGAGGAAAGCACTGCATGGAATCTCTGCAAGTGCCGAATAATGCATTCAGAAAATTACGGAGATAAGACGTGATTCCCAGGCTATCAGCACTGTGACCATTCAGGGTCCAAGATATCTTATTTACACGGGTTTCTTCAGGCAGATTGGAAATAGACGTCCAATGTATCAAACCCACAGGCCGTTTGATGGGACAGTGTAGAGGGAGGTTTACTCAATTACTAACTAACCTATGATCAAATAGAGATCTCTAATATTATGAAGGGTTTTTTTTAGGGTAGATTGGTTGGGAGTCCAAAATTAGAGGTCATAAATATTATGTTTCGAATAACTCCACAAGACTGAGTACTGTAAGCTTAAACTGATGTGACCTTAGTCTCTGTATTAAAACTCAAGAGTGCCTGAGCAGCATGGCAGACAACCTTTTATAGTCCCTTGCTCGAGGTGTGCAGGTGACCCTTAGGCCTCCAACAGGTGCGCCCTCTGGTGGCAATTCTTACACAGTTATAATGTTTACATACATAACAATAAATATAAGCTACGCACGAACAAACCCAATAAGGAATTCAGGAGATACCTCTTTACCCATAGACTGGTTAGAATGTAGAGCTTGGTAAACATGGAGGAGTTATGGTGAATAGTAAAGTGCCTGTAAGGGAAAGTAGATAAGTACATAGGGGAGAAAGGATTAGCAGGATATGATTGGATAAAGGGTGGAGGCTTGTGTGCACAATAAACTCCGACATGTACATGTTGGGCCCAATGGTCTGTTTCTGTGCTGTAAACACTGTGTAATTCTACGGTGAATTCTGCACAGACACGGTACATCACTGGAAACCATCTTCAGCAAATGGGCTGGGTGTCAGAGGCTGAAAATTCTGACTTTCACCCCTACTGATCTGAAGAATTTGCAAAGTGAATGTGGGGAGATCAAATACAGTCCTTGGTGAGAGGTCAGATTACACCGAAATCTGCAGATTGAATGTTGCGTGCTGAACAAGTGCTTTTAAAAGCCTGTTTAAAACCTCACACTCTGTCACTGATTTCAACCCACCTAAAAACTTAACCCTCTCCCTGCTGCTCAGTCTGTGTCTGTCTGTACATGTGTGTCTGTTGTGTCTGTACGTGTGTGTGTGTTGTGTGTCTGTACGTGTGTTTGTTGTCTGTCTGTACGTGTGTGTGTTTTCTGTACGTGTGTGTGTGTTGTGTCTGTGTGTGCGTGTGTTGTGTGTGTGACCTTCTACATTCTGCACAATGCCAGTTTGTGAGCTGGTGTCTGCGAGTCTCAGAGACAGTGATGGTGTGCTGTGTTCTTCATCTCCACTCCCCTCCATTACTTCGGGGACAGGCTGTGTGTCTGGCAGATCGTGGCCCTCTGAAAGCTGAAATGGACAAGAGTCGGGTTATGGTGAGGGGAGGGGGGAATGCAAGATGTCCATGAATGCAGCATCAGTAGTGTAAGTGAGAAGAGATTGTGGGATGAAGGGAAGTGCAATGTGAGAAGAAGGATTAGGAATACCGTTACTATCCCCAATTCACCCTGTTGCCATGGATTCAGTGACTTCCCCTCCAATGTGGTCGAGCACTGTCTCCTACAGTTGGTAAAGGACTGTACAGCGGATTGAGCGCCTCCTCTCTGCCGCTGGTCGCGCCGGTTGTGAGTTACCTTGGCTGAAAGAGAAAGGGAAGTGTGTCAGTGAGTGTAGTGAGTGTTTGGGTGGTGTGCCTGCCATGGTTGAATAGCAGTCAGTTTGTGCAAGGAGTGAGATGTGGCTGTGAGTGTTCAGCAGTGGTAAGGTTGTGAGGGTGAAGTGAAGCGATGATTGGGAGATCTGAGTGGTGAAAGGTAGAGATTGTAGGGAGGGCTGTGATGGGGGTGTGGTGCGTCTGGTGCAGATGATGGGATATGGCGTTGGCTGAAGCCTTCACTCACCTCGCCCTGCCGTGTGAAGTCATTAAACATCCTGTCGCACTGGATCCATGTCTGTGGTACAGTACCGTGGACCCGGATATCGTGGGGCCCTGACACCCTGCCCTGGGGCACCGACACCCCGCCCTGGGGCCCTGTCGCCCCGCCCTGGGGCCCCGACAGCCCGCCCTGGGGCCCCGACACCCCGCCCTGGGGCCCCGACACCCCGCCCTGGGGCCCCGACAACCCGCCCTGGGGCCCCGACACCCCGCCCTGGGGCCCCGACACCCCGCCCTGGGGCCCCGACGCCCCGCCCTGTGGCCCCGACGCCCCGCCCTGGGGCCCCGACACCCCGCCCTGGGGCCCCGACACCCCGCCCTGGGGCCCCGACAGCCCGCCCTGGGGCCCCGACGCCCCGCCCTGTGGCCCCGGCGCCCCGCCCTGTGGCCCCGACACCCCGCCCTGGGGCTCGACACCCCGCCCTGGGGCCCCGACACCCCGCCCTGGGGCCCCGACACCCCGCCCTGTGGCCCCGACACCCCACCCTGGGGCCCCGATACCCCGCCCTGGGGCCCCGACACCCCGCCCTGGGGCTCGACACCCCGCCCTGGGGCCCCGACACCCCGCCCTGAGGCTCGACACCCCGCCCTGGGGCCCCGACACCCCGCCCTGGGGCCCCGACACCCCGCCCTGGGGCTCGACACCCCGCCCTGTGGCCCCGACACCCCGCCCTGTGGCCCCGACACCCCGCCCTGGGGCTCGACACCCCGCCCTGGGGGCTCGACACCCCGCCCTGGGGCTCGACACCCCGCCCTGTGACCCGACTCCCCGCCCTGTGGCCCCGATACCCCGCCCTGTGGCCCCGACACCCCGCCCTGGGGCCCCGACACCCCGCCCTGGGGCTCGACACCCCGCCCTGGGGGCTCGACACCCCGCCCTGGTGCCCCGACACCCCGCCCTGGGGCTCGACACCCCGCCCTGTAGCCCCGACTCCCCGCCCTGTGGCCCCGACACCCCGCCCTGGGGCTCGACACCCCGCCCTGTGGCCCCGACTCCCCGCCGTGTGGCCCCGACTCCCCGCCCTGGGGCCCCGACACCCCGCCCTGGGGCCCCGACACCCCGCCCTGGGGCCCCGACACTCCGCCCTGGGGCTCGACACCCCGCCCTGTGGCCCCGACACCCCGCCCTGGGGCTCGACACCCCGCCCTGGGGGCTCGACACCCCGCCCTGGGGCCCCGACACCCCGCCCTGGGGCTCGACACCCCGCCCTGTAGCCCCGCCTCCCCGCCATGTGGCCCCGATACCCCGCCCTGGGGCTCGACACCCCGCCCTGTGGCCCCGACTCCCCGCCCTGTGGCCCCGATACCCCGCCCTGGGGCCCCGACACCCCGCCCTGGGGCCCCGACACTCCGCCCTGGGGCCCCGACACCCCGCTGTGGCCCGTGAAGTACCCAGCCATCTCCTGCCACAGCCTTCTCGAAGTGTGTGCTGATGGGTTCCTCACCTTGCGGGAACAGGACAGCCTCTCTCCCTCCCCACTGCCACAACCAGTGGCTCCAGAGAAGCATCGGAGCCTTCTGGCTCATCCCCTTTGCTGCTGCTGAGCCTCGTGTTCCAGCTGCAATTCCAGCTGGACTTCAATGACAATGAGGTGCTGCTGCATCAAATCACCTCAACTTTCAGTCGTGCAGAAAGACCAGGTCAGACATTACTGGTTATCAGACTGTACCTGCTATTGGCCCACTTGTTGAGCGGTAAGCCAATCAGCAGTGCGTTTAGTGCTGAGATCTGCACTACAATCGTGTAAATGAACAGGCCAAGTAGCACTGGGCCATCACACCGCCCTTTTTGAACCTTATCCAATTTCTGGGCCTCAGATTCAAAAAGTGAGGTTTTGATGGTAAAATGTCCTGCTAAGAACATCAGAATTAGAAGCAGCAGTCGGCCATATGGCCCTTCCAACCTGCTCCTCCATTCAAAAACACCACGACTGATCTTCAATCTCAGCTCCACTTTCCCACCCCAGTCCCACAAAGCTTCTGGACCTGGCACATCTCGTCAGCTGAGATCATGTGTTAAACCTGGAGTTGGGCCCAAACACACAACCTTGTCTTCTGAAAGGTAGACAGCTGTATACTGATCCATGTCACACAGAAAAGAAACGCCTTTTCCCAGGGCATCGTCAGAGAGCAGAGCCACTCCCCGTGTGTGTGGTTATAAAGGAAAGAAGCTCAGACAGGATTCACAACGTTTCTCCTGCAGCTGCCTGAACCTGACTCTGAACAATACCGCACATGATGACGATGAAGGCTCCAATCTTGTTTCTTGTATTCCTGGTGCTGACTCAGCCCGGCACTGCTCGAGGGAAGCTCGCTGGACCTGCCGGCCGGGGGATCGGAGGAGGATTCGGAGGAGGAGGAGGAGGAAGAGGAGGTTTAGGTCTGTAAATTTCTTTCATCTTTGAATCCAGTGTTCAGACAGTTTCATTTTAAAAACTATGTTCTCAGTTTGATTAGTTGAGTGAAAATGATTGTGATTGGAGGAATGACTGAAGGATTTAATGTGAGCCAGTTCCACAGGTAAATCCCCGGATTGTTCAGGGACTACCTGAGTGGGTGGAGGTAATTGTGGGTGTTGTTTGTTGATCCAAACAGACCATCAGATGGGTCTCATTCAGAGCATTGACCGGTTGGGAGGGTCTGTAATCGGCCTCAGTACCCAGGTATTATGGAACAGAAACTCTGTGTCACTGCTAGCTGTTCAAAGTGTGAGAGTGCGGACTCTGTGTGGGGTCAGGATCGGGAGCCCCTTTCCCCCACACTGCCTGACCAGGCTCACAAATGAGATATAACATGCTGTTAGAGAAGGGGATCAAACGGTTTCAAAACAGGTTTATTTCATTCAAATAATTATGCAGCCTTCAGAGAGATTGGGATGTGGGAACACAGACTGCTGAGAGGAAGCACGTAGAGAAATGATCAATTGTCAGTAGCTGGGAGTCAGGTTGGCTCAGTTGGGAGTTGAGTGAACAAGTTGTGGGTGGATGCCCCAGTACAGTAAATACAGCCCGGCACTGGGGCAATGCGGCACTGACCGCCCGGCACTGGGGCAGTGCGGCACTGACTGACCAACACTGGGGCAGTGCGGCACTGACTGACCAACACTGGGGCAGTGCGGCACTGACTGACCAACACTGGGGCAGTGCGGCACTGACTGCCCAACACTGGGGCAGGGCGGCACTGGCTGCCCAACACTGGGGCAGTGCGGCACTGACTGACCAACACTGGGGCAGTGCGGCACTGACTGCCCAACACTGGGGCAGGGCGGCACTGACCGCCCGGCACTGGGGCAGTGTGGCACTGACTGCCCGACACTGGGGCAGTGCGGCACTGACTGCCCAACACTGGGAGAGTGCGGCACTGACTGCCCAACACTGGGGCAGTGCGGCACTGACTGCCCAACACTGGGGCAGTGCGGCACTGACTGCCCGACACTGGGGCAGTGCGGCACTGACTGCCCGACACTGGGGCAGTGCGGCACTGACTGCCCGACACTGGGGCAATGCGGCATTGACTGCCTGACACTGGGGCAGTGCGGCACTGACTGCCCGACACTGGGGCAATGCGGCACTGACTGCCTGACACTGGGGCAATGCGGCACTGACTGCCCGACACTGGGGCAATGAGGCACTGACTGCCTGACACTGGGGCAGTGCGGCACTGACTGCCCGACACTGGGGCAATGAGGCACTGACTGCCTGACACTGGGGCAATGCGGCACTGACTGCCCGACACTGGGGCAATGAGGCACTGACTGCCTGACACTGGGGCAGTGCGGCACTGACTGCCCGACACTGGGGCAATGAGGCACTGTTGGAATTATCAGTTTATGGATGAAACATTAAACACAGACCCTTTCTACCGGTCCATGGGGCAGGAAACATCTGGTGGCATTTGAAGAGCTGGGATTTCTCCCGGTGTCTTCGACCAATTGGAGGAATGACTGAAGGTTCTGGACATGCTCTCAACCAACATGTCCAGAACCTTCCCATCCTGTCAAATCTCATTTACTTTTTGTGGAACTTTGCCATGAGCAAATTGGTTGCCGTGATTCCTACAAAATTGTTTCGGCACTTCAGAAACAATCCAGTGTCTGTGAAACTCTTTGGGCCCTTGTGGTGCCGGAAATGGTTCAACATCACTGTCAGATATGTCTTCCCTGTGTCCCTACTCTCAGAGAGCGGCTGTGCGGTGCTCCATTCTCAGCAAACCCCTTGGACTGTTGTTCAGGAAAAAGAGTGAGTCTGTGCAGGTCGGAGAGAGGACTGCTGTGGGCTTTCATTAAGTATAAAAGAGTTAATGTCCATGTGTAATCCAGTCAGTCCCAGTAACACTGATATACTCAGCTCAATGTTTTATCAATGTACTCCCTCCCTCCGTTTACAGAACCCACAATAATTCATTCTTTATTCTGTATTTTAGTGCACCAGTGTGTACCAGAAGGAGTGTGCCGTACTGGCGAGTGTAACGCTGATGATGTGCTTGCCCCAGACCTATTCTGCTTCACTGTGTCCCGATGTTGCATACCGAATCAATGAAAGATCCAGTGATGGATTCCCACCGGCCCGAGATCCTCAGGTTCTCACTGAATGAAACCGTCGTTTGATTGTTTCGGTCCGGTTACCTCTGATCCTGTATTACTGCTGCCTGAATAATGAGCTGTACTAAGAAATAAAACTTCTTGCATTGATCAGTGCTTCACATCCGTGTCTTGTTTCTCTTAGGATCAATGTGTCTGAGGGCAAGGTGTTTGGGAGTGGAATGAGGCTGGGGACCATTTGGGAATAGCAGGAAATGGAGAGAGAAAACCACTGCAGGGAATCACAGCAAGTGCCGAATAACGCAGTCAGAAAGTTACTGAGATCAGAGAGAAGTCCCAGAGTGTCAGCACTGTGACTGTTCGGGGTGCAGGTTGACTCAGTTGAATTGGTTAATTCATGCAGACTGGAAGCAGACACAGTTTGCATCAGAACCACATACTGTTTGATGGGACAGTGCAGAGGGAGCTTTACTCTGTATCTAACCCCCTGTACCTGCCCTGGGAGTGTTTGATGGGACAGTGTAGAGGGAGCTTTACTCTGTATCTAACCCCCTGTACCTGCCCTGGGAGTGTTCGATGGGACAGTGTAGAGGGAGCTTTACTCTGTATCTAACCCCCTGTACCTGCCCTGGGAGTGTTTGATGGGACAGTGTAGAGGGAGCTTTACTCTGTATCTAACCCCGTGCTGTACCTGCCCCGGGAGTGTTTGATGGGACAGTGTAGAGGGAGCTTTACTCTGTATCTAACCCCCTGTACCTGCCCTGGGAGTGTTTGATGGGACAGTGGAGAGGGAGCTTTACACGGTATCTAACCCCCTGTACCTGCCCTGGAGAGTTCGATGGGACAGTGTAGAGGGAGCTTTACTCTTTATCTAACCCGCACTATATATAGACCTGGGAGTGTTTGACGGGACAGTGTAGCGGGAGCTTTACTCTGTATCTAACCCACACTATATATAGACCTGGGAGTATTTGATGGGACAGTGTAGCGGGAGCTTTAATCTGTATCTAACCAGCACTATATATAGACCTGGGAGTATTTGATGGGACAGTGTGGAGTAGGGGCCGGCTATTATTTGGGCTGGAGGGCTACTGAACAAGTTTTGTCGAGCTGTTGAGAGCTGCCCACCAATGTGCCCCCTGATGTGTGGCCGGGCGGTCGTGGACCAATCACGAGGTCACGTGCAGAGGTCGCTCACCAGCTCCTGCCGCTGGAATTTAAAGGGACCGGGCACAGTAAAAATAGAGGGAACAATGGTGCAGATGTAAAATTAATTGTGTCAACAATAGCTGCCATTAAACTTTGTGATGGCATTTAATGTATAAATACCCATCATGTCGTTTCCACACTGAATATAAATAGCAGGTATTGACAGGCTAACCAACATAGACACATAGAAAATAGGTGCAGGAGAAGTCATTCGGCCCTTCGAGCCTGCACCACCATTCAATATGATCATGGCTGATCATTCCCTCAGTACCCCTTTCCTGCTTTCTCTCCATACCCCTTGATCCCTTTAGCCCTAAGCGCCTCATCTAACTCCCTCCTGAATGTATGTAACGTACTGGACTCAACAACTTTCTGTGGTAGAGCATTCCACAGGCTAATAACTCGGGGTGAAAAAGTTTCTCCTCATCTCGGTCCTAAATGGCTTACCCCTTATCCTTAGTCTGTGATCCCTGGTTCTGGACTTCCCCAACATCGGGAGCATTCTTCCTGCATCTAACCTGTCCAGTCCCGTCATAATTTTGTATGCTTCTGTGAGCTTCCCTCTCATTCTTCTAAATTCCTGTAAGTATAAGCCTTACCGATCCAGTCTTTCTTCATATATCAATCCTGCCATCCCAGGAATTAATCTGATGAACCTTCGCCGTACTCCCTCAATAGCAAGCGCGTCGTTCCTCACATTAGGAGACCAAAACTGCACACAATACTGAAGGTGTGGTGTCACCAAGGCCCTGTGGAACTGCAGTAAGACCTCCCTGCTCCTGCACTCAAATCCTCTCACAATGAAGTCCAGCATGCCATTTGCTTTCTTCACTGCCTGCTGTGCCTCCCTTCAATGACTGATGTACCATGACACCCAGGTCTCGTTACATCTCCACTTTTACTAATCTGTCACCATTCAGATAATTATCTGCCTTCCTGTTTTTGCCACCAAAGTGGATAACCTCACATTTATCCACATTATACTGCATGTGCCATGCATTTGTCCACTCACCTATCCTATCCAATTCACACTGCAGCCTCTAAGCGTCCTCCTCACAGCTCACACTGCCACCCAGCTTAGTGTCATCTGCAAACTTGGAGATATTACATTCAATTCCTTCATCCAAATCATTGATGTATATTGTAAATAGTTGGGATCCCAGCACTAAACCTTGCGGCACCGCACTAGTCACTGCCTGCCATTCTGAATAGGACCCGTTTATTCCCACTCTTTGCTTCTGTCTGCCAACCAGTTCTCTATCCAGGTCAATACATTACCCCCAGTACCATGTGCCTTAATTTTGCACACTAATCTCTTTTGTGGAACCTTGTCAAAAGCCTTTTGAATGTCCACATGCATCACACCCACTGGTTGTCCATTATCCACTCTACTAGTTACACCCTCAAATAATCCTAGAAGTTTTGTCAAGCATGATTTCCCTTTCATAAATCCATGCTGACTTGTACCGCTCCTGTAATTGTTTTCCAAATTACATGTTTCAGAATTAATTCCAGCATTTCCCCCACTGCCGATGTCAGGCTAACCGCTCTATAATTACTTGTTTTTTTCTCTCCCTCCAGTTTAAAATGTTGGGTTACATTAGCTACCCTCCAATCCATTAGTACTTATCCTGAGTCCAAGGAATTTTGGAAAATAACCAGCAATGCATCTATTATTTCTAGGATCACTTCCTTAATACTCTGGGATGCAGACTATCAGGCCCTGGGCAATTATCAGCCTTCAGTCCCTTCAATTTGTCTAACACCATTTCCTGACTGAAAAGGATTTCCCTCAGTTCCCCCTTCTCGCTCGACCCTCATTCCCCTAGTAATTTTGGGAGGTTATTTGTATCTTCCTTGGTGAAGACAGAACCAAAGTATTTGTTCAATTGGTCTGCCATTTCCTTGTTCCCATTATGAATTCACCTGATTCTGACTGCAAGGGACCTACATTAGTTTTCTTTTCACATATCTATAGAAGCTTTTGCAGTCAGTGTTTATGTTCCCTGCAAGCTTACTCTCATACTCTATTTTCCCCCTCCTAATTACACCCTTAGTCCTCCTCTGCTGAATTCTAAATTTCTCCCAGTCCTCAGGTTTGCTACTTTTTCTGGCCAATTTATATGCCTCTTCCGTGGATTTAAAACTATCCCTAATTTCCCTTGTTAGCCACGGTTGAGCCACCGTTCCTGTTTTATTTTTACGCCAGACAGGGATGTACAATAGTTGTACTTCATCCATGTGATCTATAAATGTCTGCCATTGCCTATCCACCGGCAAACCTTTAAGTATCATTAACCAGTCTATCCTAGCCAAATCACGTCTCATATCATTGAAGTTTCCTTTCTTTACGTTCAGGACCCTAGTCTCTGAATTAACTGTGTTGCTCTCCATCTGAATGAAGAATTCTACCACTTTTTCCCAAGGGGCCCCACATGACCAGATTGCTAATTATTCCTCTCTCGTTACATAAGACCCAGGCTAGGATGTCCTGTTCTCTCGTTGTTTCCTCGACATATTGGTCTGGAAAACCATCCCTTATTCCCGCCAGGAAATCCTCCTCCACCGTATTGCTATCAGTTTGGTTAGCCCAATATATATGTAGATTAAAGTCACCCATGATAACTGCTGTACCCTTATTGCCGCATCCCTAATTTCCTCTTTGATGGCATCCCCAAACTCACTACTATTGTTTGGTGGTCTGTACACAACTCCCACTGACGTTTCTGCCCTTTAGTGTTTCACAGCTCTACCCATATAGATTCCACATGATGCAGATTTACGAGTTACATTGAAAAGTCGCGGTCTGTTTATTCTAAATGATCTTAAAACCATTTGTTCAGTAGAAAGTGAGAGATTGGCTCTGTTTCCACTAACAATTATACACAAGCATGATCAAGGATGACATCATTTATACAACCGTTAAAAATTGCACATGGAAGTGCTACTTTGATGCTTTTGAAATCACGCTGAGAAATAATTAGGTCCCGCGGAAAATGATTTAATCCGCAAATTGTGCCCAGATCAGCCATTAGATCGGGCTTGCTCATTGTCAATGTGCTGTCACTCCTGAGAAAGGCCAAGGCACATGTCGATTTCGCAGAATATTTTTTGAGAATGGCCACAAGTAATGCATCATTATACAGCACATTCCTTCCCCAAGAGCTATTTATTACTGGCATTGGCCAACCACATCAATCTCTACAACCCTCTTCCAGTCAAAAATCTAAACTTAAATTATTACTGGCATAGGGGAAAGGGCTTACACTGAAAATCGTGAATGCAATGTCCAATGTTCTCAGGGCCATTTAGTAATATCTCCACTGTGCTAATTACGTGGAATAATAAAGTGAGGGAATAATTGTGCAAGAATTAATAACCCCACTAACGGTGATTGCTGAGAGCAAAGTGTTACATTGGTAAATGTGAAAGAGGCCAACTCAGTGTTGATCATCACTCCCACTTCTAGTCTCCCAATAATTTATCAACATACATTTTAGATAGTAGTCAGATACTGTCTTAGGTACACTAAACGCTGTGTCAGATTGAGAAACCTTCCGTTTCTCAATGAATGAAATGATTGATCGATCGATTAGAAGCCGTACTGAAAGTCTAAGTGGCTGTTTGGCAGAGTGGCTCTGGTTTGTGGGGCCTCCAACACCAGAGGTGTTCTCTTTATAGTGCGCTGAGTACGGGAGTCCAAGGACACGCAAGGCCTGAACTACAATCAGTGCTATTGCCTGGAGTCCCTGTGATCCAGGATCCACTCCCGTGTCTAACACGGTGATGTGAACCCCTGTCATCCTACTCTGATACCGGGTATTAAAACATATTCTGTCAGGGGATTATTGACTGCTCAAAGGGCCAACAACACACTAAATTTACAGAACAAGGAGGGAAGCACATCTCCCTCTGCTTCTATCTACTTACTCTCTCTTCCCGTCGCTCTGTCTCTTTCTCCTTCTCTTCCACTGTATGTCGTTATTTTTTCTCCCTCCCTGTCTGTCGGTCTCTCTCCCTCTCCCCAGCTATATTTCTCTGTCTCTACTTTTCTGTCCCTCATTCTCTGTCTCTCCCGTCATTGATTTCTCTCTCACTCTCTCTTTATCTCTCACTGTCTCTCTCTATCTATCTATATCTATAATCTATATATGTATAGATCTGTCTCCCCATGCCCCACTTTATATCCATTTGTCTTTCTCTCACTCTCTCTCTCTCATTCTTTCTTTCTCCCTCTCATTTTATCTCTCACTGTCTCACTTTCGCTCTCTCTCTCCATGTATATCTCTCTATATATACATACATATATATATCTATACACATATATATCATAGAAACCTAGAAACATAGAAAATATAAGGAGTAGTAGACCACTTGGCCCTTCGAGTCTGCATCACCATTCAATATGATCATGGCTGATCCTGTATCTCATCACCCGCTTTTCCCCCATACCCCTTCATGTCTTTTGTTTCTAGGAATCTAGCTATCTCCCTCTTAAATATATTTAGTGACGGCCTCCACAGCCTTCTGTGGTAGAGAATTCACAGAGATATCTCCCTGCTCCTATCTCTACTTCCATCTCTCTGCCTCGCTCTCTTTCTATCTCTCACTGTCTCACTTTATCTGTGTATCTTCCTGCCGCTCTCTCTCTCTCTCTCTCTCTCTCGATACATATATCTCAATTTCTCTCTGTCTTCTTGTCTCTTATTCTGTCACTCTCACTTTCTCTGTCTCTCTGCGCCGGCTCACTCCCTCTCTTCCCCTCTTTCTTTCTCTGTCTCTCTGTCCTTGTCCTTCACTTTATGTATCGCCCGCTGGTCCCTGTCTCGCGCTCTCAAGCTGCCTCTTTCCTGCCATCTTGTCTGTCCTTCTCTCACTCTTGTCTCTGCCTCCCTTTTCTTTTCTCTCGTTGTCTTTCTATCGCTCACTATTTTTCATCCCATCAGTTTCTCACTTTCTCCCACTGTCTTTCTACTTCTGTATATCTCCTTGTCTTTCCCTGTCTTCCCTTTTCCTCTCTCTACTCTCTGATTCCTGCTCTCTGTCTCTCTGTTTCAGTCTCTCCTAGTCTTTCACTCTTGACTCTCTCTATATCGCAGATTCTGTTTCTCTGTGTGTTTTACTCTTTGTTTTTCTCTGTCTCTCTCCCCTTCCCTTGTTCCCTGTCTCTTTTTCACTCTGTCTCTATCTCTCACTCTGACTCTCTCTCACTCTGAATCACTCTCTATGGTGTGTTTCTCTATCTCTCACTGCCTCTCTCTCTGTCTCTCTATCTCTAACTCACTCTCTATAGTATGTCTCTCTATCTCTCACTCTGTCTCTCTCTCTCTCTGTCTCTCTATCCCTAATTCACTGTCTATGTGTGTCTCTATCTCTCACTCTGTCTCTCTCTCTCTCACTCTAAATCACAGTCTATGGTGTGTGTCTCTCTCTGTCTCTCTATCTCTAACTCACTGTCTCTGTGTGTCTCTATTTCTCACTCTGTCTCTCTCTCACTCTGAATCACACTCTATGGTGTGTCTCTCTGTCTCTCTATCCCTAACTCACTGTCTCTGTGTGTCAATCACTCTGTCTCTCTCTCACTCTGAATCACACTCTATGGTGTGTCTCTCTATCTCTCACTCTGTCTCTCACTCTGTCTCTCTATCTCTAACTCACTGTCTCTGTGTGTCTCTATTTCTCACTCTGTCTCTCTCTCACTCTGAATCACACTCTATGGTGTGTCTCTCTGTCTCTCTATGCCTAACTCACTGTCTCTGTGTGTCAATCACTCTGTCTCTCTCTCACTCTGTCTCTCTATCTCTCACTCTGTGTCTCACTCTGTCTCTCTATCTCTAACTCACTGTCTCTCTGTGTGTCTCTCTAGTTCTCAATCTGTCTCTCTCTCTCCCTCACGTTCTCTTTATATTTGCCTGTGATTCACTTGATCTCTGTCTGTCGCTCTGCTTTAGTCTCACACTAACTATTTCTCTCAGTCTCACTTTCTCTCTCGCTCTTTCTGTCTCTGTCTCTCGGTCTGTCCCTCTATTTCTATCCATCTCGCTGTCTCTGTTTTTCTCTGTCTCTCCCTCTCAGTATCTCTCTGTTTTTATCTCCCTCATTCCTTCGCTCTCTCTCTGTCTCTGTGTGTCTAGCTCTCGTTCTCTCTCTTTCGCTCTCACTCTGTCTCTTTCTATCACTCTGACAGTTCCCTCTGCTGATAGATGCTCTCACTGAGTGTCTGGGCTGACAGCGGAGATCAGGCCCTTGGGGTGAGGTACCATTGATGCATTCTGGGTCTCTGGATCCTGACCCTCGGCGGCAATCTGCTCCTGTGGAGATTGAGGGAGGGGGGTAAAAAGGAGAGCTCAATGTGAAGTAAATCATCAATGTTACCAGTGTCACTGGTAATTGGGAAGGGTCAATATTGGCTGCATTTCACCAACAGGCCACAAGAGGGAGTGGGAATATTTTAGGCAATGGCGCCGCCTCCTGGTTGCAGAGAGTGTTACACCTCAATATTTCTGGCATTGCACAACAGGACGAGGCTATTCAGCCCATCGTGCCTTTAGACCCCCTCGCTTCCTATTTTTCCAAAGCCCCGCCAATTTCTCCCCTTTCAAGTCTGTATCCAATTCCATTTTGTAAGTTGCTGTGGTTTTAATTCCACTGGCATTTCCGGCAGTGAATTCCAGATCGTAATAGCCCGCTGTTTATAAACCATTCTCATCGTCTCCCCATTATTGGAGAGAGTGAAGATTGAATCCCCGTTTTAACATCTCTCCTCTTCCCAGTTACCCTGTCAGTGTTCCGTGACCTTGATCCTGGGCCCATAAAGAGAAATAAACACTGGAACAAGTCGTTTCAAATGAGATGATATCGAGCAATGGACACCTGTTGGTTAAAATCGTGGTGTGTAAATGTGGCTGATTTCCATAAAGAATGCTATTTTAAATCGGCACAAACTGTTTTTACACATACATGATTTTAAATTATTCATCCATTGTTTAAACATATACTTCTTTTCTGAAATTTGAGATATGCTATTTCAATTTATAGATAATTTGCCTTACACTGCACAGGCATACACACACATACATACATATGTATATAGTTTCCAATAATAATGTTAACTTATACATACAATATTGCAGATATATGCTGTGTTAGGAGATGTGTATACCTGGATACATTGTGCACATGCTGCCTTAGATTATATACATGTTGCTTAGATTTATATTTATAATGTTGTGACTTATAGAAAGGCCAGTTTATTCATACTTAATGTTCTAAATTATATAACGGCTGATTTGAAGTGTACATAAAAAACATTAAATTATATACTTATTCTGTAACTCTCTGATATCTATAAACAAAAGAGTTTGCATTTACGTAGCGCCTTTAAAATAGTTACACATCACAAGGTGCTTCACAGGAGCGATTTTCAAAACGGTTTGGACACGAAGACATATATTAGGGCAGGGGACTGAAAGCTTGGGAAAGACGTAGGTTTTAAGGAGCATCTTAAAGGAGATACTGTCTCCCTCACATTCAAATCTGCTGTCATCACCTCCCTTCTTTAAATATCCTCCCTTGACCCCTCGGTCCTTGCAAAGCACCTCCCCATCTCCAACCTCGCCTTCTCCAAAGTCCTTGAGCATGTTGTCATTTCTCAAATCCATGCCGAACTCTCCTGAAACTCCATATTTGAAACAGGCCAATCAGGTTTCTGCCTGAAATGGATCAAAGTCACAAATGATACCCTATGTGTCTGATCATGTAAAACCCCCTCCTCATCGTTCTTGACCTGTCTGCCGCCTTTTGTAAGGTTGACCACTCCATAGTCCTTGTGCATGAAACAAAAAACTTTATTATGCAGGTACAGCAAGTAATCAGGAAGGAAAAGGTAATGTTGGCCATTATTGCAAGGGGAATAGAGTATAAAAGCAGCGAAGTCCTGCTCCAACTGGATAGAGTATTGCTGAGGACACAACGAGAGTATTGTGTACAGTTTTGGTCGTATTTAAGGAAGGATACACTTGAACTGGAGCCTGCTCAGAGAAGGTTCACTCAGTTGATTCGGGAGATGGGGGCTGACTTATGAAGATAGGTTGAATAGGTTGGGCCTATATTCATTGGAGTTCAGAAGAATGTGGTGATCTTATCGAAATATGTATGATAATGAGTGGATTCGACAAGTTGGATGCAGAGAGGATATTTCTACATAGCGGAAACTGAACCTTGGGTTCATCGTCTCAGAATAAGGGGCCGCTCATTTAAAACTGAGATGAGGAGAAATTTCTTCTCTCAGACGGTTGTAAATCTATAGAATTATCTGCCCCAGAGAGCTGTGGAGGCTGGCTCTTTAAATATATTTCAGACGGAGATAAACATATTTTTGAGCGATAAGTGAGTAAAGGGTTATGGGGAGCGGGCAGGGATGTGGAACTGAGTCCATGATCAGATCAGCAATGATTTATTGAATGACAGAGCAGGCCCGAGGGGCCAAATGGCCTACTCCTTTTCCTATTTTTATGTTCTTATTTTCTTACAAAAATCCCGGTCAATCGGGGGAAAAAATCTGGGAAAATTTCTCTCCGACACATCTAGGCGATTGAAACTAGTCGAGGAGGCCACCCTGACTGTATCAGATTCCACGACGTATTACCATCGTGTCTGTGCCACTCAACAAGAAGTTATCCAGTCTAATCCCACTTACCAGCCTTAGGTCCGTAACCCTGCAGGTTACCGCACTTCAAGTGCACATGCAAGCACCTTTTAAATGTGGTGAGGGTTTCTCCTTCCACGGCCCTTCCAGGCAGTGTGTTCCAGACCCTCACAACCCTCTGCGTGAGGAAGCTTTCCTTCAAATCCCCTCTAACCCTTCCACCAAACTCATTAAATCTATGCCCCCTCGTAATTGACCCCTTGATTTCCACTATATCCAGTCCCCTCAAAATTTTATACACCACATTGAGGTCTCCCCTCAACCTCCTCTGTTCCACGGAGAGCAAACCCAACTGTCCATTCTGTCCTCAGATCTTAGAGTATCCATTCCAGGCAGTATCCTCGTAATTCTCCTCTGCACCTTCTCTAGTGCAATCATGTCCTTCCTGGAATACGGCGACCAGAACTGCACGCAATACTCCAACTGAGGCCTAACCAGTGTATTATACAATTTAAGCATAATCTCCCTGCTCTTGTATCCTATGCCTCGGCCAATAAAGGCAAGCGTTCTGTATACCTTCTTAACTACCTTATCCACCTGGCCTGCTACATTCAGGGATCTGTGGCCAAACACTCCAAGTTCCCTTTGTTAATCTACACTTCTACGTGGCCTATCGTTTAATGTGTATACATTTCCTTATTAGCCCTCCCCAAGTGCATTACCTCACACTTCTCCGAATTAAATCCGGTAGCGTCATAAATACACCAATATAAAAACTGTTCCTTTAGATGGTGGAATCGTGTGATACCACATGATATATTTTATGTGACGGCTTTCAAACCCTCTCCAGCTTCCGTGGGGTGTGAGGCAGCCATGGGTAGCAGCAGTTCCTATCAGCGCCCATAACCCGCAGCATGTTGCCAGTGATCTACAAATAATTCAATTGCAGAGATAGGGCGCAAAGAATCATCAGGGAGAGCTGCATGGGCTCAAAAACTAAACCAGAGGGACAGGATCAGTGGGACAGTTAATGTTCTGGGGCATGGTCATCGGTCAAAGCTGCAAACACATCAGTGTACGATGGAGAGAACATTTTTCCTCTGGAGGAAAGGTCCAACTCAGTGGGTATTGATCCTGCAGGGAGAAACGATTGATAGTTACTTTGTAATCACCACAAATTCATGGCAGATCACGACGAACCAGAGCCTCAGACCGAGGAGGCAGAGGTATATGGGGTGCACACATTTACCACAAAGTGTCCCCCGATAATGTTTAAATTTGAATTAAATGGATTCCCGGTGTCAATGGAGCTAGACACGGGCGTGAGCCAGTCCATTATGAGCAAAACGACTTTAAATAAATTGTGGTGCAGCAAGGCGTCAAGGACAGTCTTGCCTCCCATTCGCACGAAACTGAGAACTTACACAAATGAACTTATCCGCAGTGTTACTGTAAAGTTATCCTCCGGTGGAGCGGTGCACAAGCTACCACTCTGTGTGTTACCGGGCGATAACCCCACGCTGTTCGGCAGGAGCTGGCTGGCAAAGATACACTGGAACTGGGATCCTGTCAGAGCGCTCTCATTCACTGACGACACTTCGTGTGTCCAGGTCTTAAACAAGTTCCCTTCGCTGTTCAAACTAGGCATCGGGAAGTTCCAAGGAGCAAAAGTATAGATCCATCTAAGTCCGGGTGCGCGACCCATCCATCACAAGGCGAGAGCAGTATCGTACATGATGAGAGAAAGAATAGAGATCAAGCTGGACTGCTGCAATGAGAGAGCATCATTTCGCCAATCGAATTCAATTAGTTCCGATTGTTCCAGTCCTCAAGGGAGATGGCACCATCAGAATTTGTGGCGATTACAAAGTAATTATAAATCGTTTCTCCCTACAGGATCAATACCCACTACCAAAAGCTGACGACCTTTTTGCGACACTGGTGGGAGGAAAGACGTTCACGAAGCAGGACTTGACCTCGGACTACATGATGCAGGAGTTGGAGGAATCATCGAAGGGCCTCACCTGCATCAACACGCACAAAAGTCATTTCATTTACAACAGATGCCCATTTTGGATTCGATCAGCCAGAGAAACATTGAAAGCTTACTGAAGTCGGTCCCGCGCACAGTGGTCTTCCAGGACGGCATATTGTTTACAGGTCGGGACATAGTCGAGCATCTGTAGAACATGGAGGAGGTTCTTAATCGACTCAACTGCGTGGGGCTCAGGTTAAAACGCTCGAGGTGCAATTTCCTGGTGCCTGAAGTGTAGTTCCTGGGGAGAAGAATTGCGGTGGATGGCATCAGGCCCACCGATTCGAAGATTGAGGCAATCGAGAACACACCGAGGCCACAGAACGTGATGGAGCTGCTGTCGTTTCGAAGACTCCTGAACTACTTTGCCAAATTCTTACCGGGTCTCAGCACACTGTTCGAACCACTGCACGCCTTACTGCGTAAAGGAGACGAATGGGTATGGGGCAGAAGCCAAGAAAATGCCTTTGGAAAAGCTAGAAAATTGTTATGCTCAAACAAATTGCTTGTGTTGTATGATCCATGTAAACGTTTGGTAAGAGCATGTGATGCATCATCGTATGGCGTTGGGTGTGTATTATAACAAGCTAATGATTTTGGGAAATTGCAACCGGTTGCTTATACATCCAGGAATCTGTCTAAGGCTGAGGGAGCCTACAGCATGCTTGCAAAAGAATCGTTAGCGTGTGTTTATGGGGTAAAGAAAATGCAATAATATCTGTTTGGGCTCAAATTTGAATTGGAAGCTGACAATAAGCCATTGATAACCCTTTTTTTTCCAAAATTAAGTGGATAAATATGAACGCATCGGCCCGCATTCTGAGATGGGCGCTCACATTATCCGCATACAACTATGCCATCCGCCACAGGCTAGGCAGGGAAAACCGTGCCGAGCTCTCAGTAGGCTGCCATTGCCCACCATGGGGGTGGAAATGGTGCAGCCCGCAGATTTAGCCATGGTGAAGGAAGCATTTGAGAGTGAGCAATCACCTGTCACAGCCCAACAGATTAGAACCAGGATGAGCCAGGACCCCTTACTGTCCTAGTAAAAAATTGTGTGCTTCACGGGTGCTGGTCTAGTGTCCCATTGTAAATGCAGGAAGAGATAAAGCCGTACCAGCGGCGCATGGATGAGATGTCTATACAGGCAGACTGCCTCCTGTGGGGTAATCAGGTAGTGGTCCTTCATCAGTGATCTCCACAGTATTCACCCAGGCACTGTAATATTGAAAGTGATAGCCAGATCCCAAGTGTGGTGGCCCGGTATCGATGTGAACCTAGAGACCTGCATGCACAAATGTAACACATGCTCACAGTTAAGCAATGCATCCAGGGAGGAGCCACTAAGTTTATGATCTTGCCTCTCCAAGCCATGTTCCAGGGTCCATGTCGACTATGCAGGCCCGTTTTTGGGTAAAATGTTCCTAGTGGTTGTGGATGCATACTCCAAATGGATTGAATGTGAGATAATGTCAGCTAGCATGTCCGCTGCCACCACTGAAAGCCTGCGGGCCATGTTTGCCACGCACGGCCTGCCTGATGTCCTTGTGAGTGACAAATGGCCGTGTTTCACCCTTGCCGAGTTCAAAGACTTCATGATCCATAATGGGATAAAACATGTAACATCTGCCCCGTTCAAAAAAGCATCCAATGATCAGGCAGAGAGAGCAGTGCCACCTATCAAGCAGAGCTTGAAGAGGGTAACTGAAGGCTCACTGCAGACTCGCCTATCCCATATCATGATTAGCTACCACACGAGACTCCATTCTCTCACTGGGATTCCACCCGCTGAAAGGCTCATGAAAAGTGCACTTAACACAAGGCTCTTGTTAGTCTCCCCTGGTCTACGTGAACAGGTAGAGAGCAGGCGGTTTCAACAAAGTACATATAATGATAGCGCAAATGTGTCACGCGAAATTGAAATCAATGATCCTGTATTTTATGTTGAACTATGAACAAGGTCCCAAGTGGCTTCCCGATACTGTCGTGGCCAAAGAGGAGAGCAGGATGTCTCGGGTCAAACTTTCAAATGGACTCATTCACCGGAAACACTTGGACCAAATGAAACTCAGATTCACGGACAATCCTCAACAACCCATATTGGACTCTACCTTCTGTGACCCCACAACATACACATCAGTGGCAACAGACACCGCGGTTGGCCACGAAGCAGAACCCATCACCCGCAGCAGCCCAGCAGGACTCACCACACCAGGCAGCCCAGCAAGGCCAGCTGCACAGTAGCCCAGCGAGGGCCCAACAAATGACGCAACAAAACCAGCATTTACACCGAGTCGATCAACCAGGGAAAGAAAGGCCACAGATCGACTCAACTTCTAAATAGTGACACCATTGACTTTGGGGGAGTTTTGTTATATATGTAAACCTTTAAATACCTTGTCTAGCCACCAGAGGACTCATCCCATGGAGTCCCAAGGGAGTCCACAATCCCTTGGGAGCACCTGTATTAAGGAGGCCTCACAAGCTGGAGAGGCACTCTGGAGACCTGTAATAAAAGACTAAGGTCACACTTTACTTTGAGTTCACAGTATCTAGTCAGACCCTGCATTCATGATTAACACCAAGGGCCAAGAGACCGGTTGCCGATGGCCAAGTGACCAGTTGCCAATGGCCAACTCACTGGTTGCTGAGGGCCAAGGGACCAGTTGCTAAGGGCGAAGAGAGTGGTTGCTTAGGACCAAGGGACCAGAGATTGAGCACCATGGGATCCGTTGCTTCGTGACAAGGGGCCCGTTGCTAAAGGCCAAGTTGCTAGGCGAAGGGTCCAGTTGCAAACGATCAATTGTTTATTGCTAACAGCCAAGGTACTGGTTGCTAAGGGTTTTGGGACCGGTTGCTGATGGCCAAGATACCAGTTGCTAAAGGCCAAGGGACCCGTTGCTGTGGGCCAAGTGTTGATTGCTGTGGGCCAAGCCACCATTTGTGAAGGGCCAAGGGACTGATGGCTTAGCGGAAGAGGCCGTTTTTTAAGGGCTAAGAGACCGGTTGCTATGGGCCAAGTGTCCTGCTGTTAAGATCCAAGGGGCCGGTGCCCGAGGGGCCGAGGGCCGAGGGGCCGGTCGCCGAGGGCTGAGGGGCAGGTGGCCAAGTGACCGGTGGCTGAGGGCCAAGGGACCGGTGGCCGAGGGCCAAGGGACCAGTCACTGAGGGCCAAGGGACATGTCGCTGAGGGCCAAGGGACCGGTCGCTGAGGGCCAAGGGACCGGTTGCTGTGGGCCAAGCGACCGGTCGCTGAGGGCCAAGAGGCCGGTCGCTGATGGCCAAGGGACCGGTCACTGAGGGCCAAAGGACTAGTTGCAGAAAGAAAAACTGCTGGTTGCTGAGTGCAGTGCTGCCAGTTGCCGAGGGCAAAGCAAAGGTGGTTCTGGGCTAAGGGACGGGGTACATAGGTCCAACGGTTGGGTACAAATGGCCACATGACCAGTTACTGAGGGCTATGGTACAGTTAGCAGAGGGCCTAGTAACTGGTTGGTAAGGGCCAAGGGACCAGTTGCTCAGGGACAAGGGATCAGTTTGTAAAGGCCAAGTGCCCTGCTGCTAAGAGCGAAACGTCCGGTGGCTGCAGGCTAAGGGCCAAAGGACCAGTAGCCGAGGGCCTTGGCACTGGTGGCAGAGGGCCAAGAGACCTGTTGCTAAGGGCCAAGGGACCGATTGTTAAGGGCCAAGGGACCGATTGCTAAGGGCCAAGGGACCGATTGTTAAGGGCCAAGGGACCGATTGCTAAGGGCCAAGGGACCGATTGCTAAGGGCCATGGGACCGATTGCTAAGGGCCATGGGACCGATTGCTAAGGGCCAAGGGACTGATTGCTAAGGTCCAAGGGACTGATTGCTAAGGGCCATGGGACTGATTGCTAAGGTCCAAGGGACTGATTGCTAAGGGCCATGGGACCGATTGCTAAGGGCCATGGGACCGATTGCTAAGGTCCAAGGGACCGATTGCTAAGGTCCAAGGGACTGATTGCTAAGGTCCAAGGGACTGATTGCTAAGGGCCATGGGACTGATTGCTAAGGGCCAAGGGACCGATTGCTAAGGTCCAAGGGACTGATTGCTAAGGTCCAAGGGACTGATTGCTAAGGGCCATGGGACCGATTGCTAAGGTCGAAGGGACTGATTGCTAAGGTCCAAGGGACCGATTGCTAAGGTCCAAGGGACCGATTGCTAAGGTCCAAGGGACCGATTGCTAAGGTCCAAGGGACCGATTGCTAAGGTCCAAGGGACTGATTGCTAAGGGCCATGGGACCGATTGCTAAGGTCCAAGGGACTGATTGCTAAGGTCCAAGGGACCGATTGCTAAGGTCCAAGGGACCGATTGCTAAGGTCCAAGGGACTGATTGCTAAGGGCCAAGGGACTGATTGCTAAGGGCCAAGGGACCGATTGCTACGCACCAAGGGACTGCTGGTTGGTCAGGGACTGGCACCGAAAGGCCAAAACATGACGGCTAATGACCATGAGACAAGTGGCTGATGGCTGAGGGTTCGGTGGCTGACGGCTAAGGGACAGGATGCTAAGTGCCAAATGACCGGTGGCTGAGAGCCGAGGCCTCGGTGGCTGAGGGCCGAGGGACCCGTTGCTGAGGGCCGAGGGACCCGTTGCTGAGGGCCGAGGGACCCGTTGCTAGGGGTTAAGGGACTGGTTGCTAAGGGCTAAGCGACTGGTTGCAAAGGGCTAAGGGAACTGGTGGGTGAAGGCCAAAGCACAGTTTGCTGAGGGCCAAGGGACGGGTTCCTTAGGGCCAAGGGACCGGTTCCTTAGAACCAAGGGACCGGTTCCTGAGGGCCAAGGGACCGGTTCCTGAGGGCCAAGGGACCGGTTCCTGAAGGCCAAGGGACCGGTACCTTAGGGCCAAGGGACCCGTTGCTAAGGGCGAAGGGACCCGTTGCTAAGGCCCAAGAGACTGATTGCTAAGTGCTAAATGACGAGTTGCTACGGGCCAAATGACCAGTTGCTAAGTGCCAAGGGGATCTGTGGCTGAGTGCCAAGGGGATCAGTGGCTGAGGGCCAAGGGGATCAGTGGCTGAGGGCCAAGGGGATCAGTGGCTGAGGGCCAAGGGGATCAGTGGCTGAGGGCCAAGGGGATCAGTGGCTGAGGGCCAAGGGGATCAGTGGCTGAGGGCCAAGGGGATCAGTGGCTGAGGGCCAAGGGGATCAGTGGCTGAGGGCCAAGGGGATCAGTGGCTGAGGGCCAAGGGGATCAGTGGCTGAGGGCCAAGGGGATCAGTGGCTGAGGGCCAAGGGGATCAGTGGCTGAGGGCCAAGGGGATCAGTGGCTGAGGGCCAAGGGGATCAGTGGCTGAGGGCCAAGGGGATCAGTGGCTGAGGGCCAAGGACAGGTTGCTGAGGGAAAAACTGCTCTTTGCTGAGGGCAAAGCCATGGTGGGTCAGGGCCAAGGGATCGGTTGCTTAGAGCTAAGCGTTGGGTGCTAATGGCCAAGTGAATGGTTGCCGAAGGCCTTGGCACTGGCGGCAGAGGGCCAAGAGACCAGTTGCTAAGGGCCTAGAGAAAAGTTGCTAAGGGTCAAGGGAGCAGTTGCTAAAGGCCAACGGCCTGGTTGTTAAGGGCCAAGTGACCAGTTTCTAAGTGCAAAGGAGCTTTTGGTCAGGGCCAAGGGTCCAGTTGGTAAGGGCCAAGGGACCTGATGGTAAAGGCCAAGGGACCGATTAGTCAGGGCCAAGGGACTGGTTGCTATGGGCCAAGTGTTGTGCCATTAAGAGCGAAATGAACAGTGGCTGAGGGCTGAGGAAACGTTGCTCAGGGCGAAGGGACCAGTGGCTGAGGGCGAAGAGACCAGTTGCCAAGTGTCAAGTGTTGGCTGCTAATGGCAAATGGGTCAGTTGCTAAAGGCCAAGGGACCGGTTGCTTTGCACCAAGAGACCGGTTGCTAAGGGCGAATGACCGCCTGCTAAGGGCCCAGGGACTGGTTGCTAAGGGCCGAGGGACTGGTTGCTAAGGGCCGAGGGACTGGTTGCTAAGGGCCAAAAGACTGGTTGCTAAGTGCCAAAAGACTGGTTGCTAAGGGCCAAAAGACTGGTTGCTAACGGCCAAAAGACTGGTTGCTGAGGGCCAAGGGACTGGTTCCTTAGGGCCAAGGGATCGGTTTCTGAGAACCAAAGGACCGGCTGTTGAGGGCCAGGGGAACAGTTGCTGAGGACTAAGGGCCGGTTGCTCAGGGAGATGGACCGGTTGCTATGGCAAGAGTTGGCTGCTAATGCCCAAGGGACAGGTTGTTCAGGGCCAAGTGAGCGGTTCCTGAGGCCAAGGGATTGGTTGCTGAGGGCCAATGGACTGGATGCTCAGAGCAAAACAACCGATGACTGAGGGCTAAGGATCGGGCGGCTGAGTGTCAAGGGTTTTGTCGCTGAGGGCCAAAGCACGGGTTGCTAAGGGCCAAGTGTTAGTTGTTGGAGGCCAAGGAACCGGTTGCTAACGGAAAATGCACTTGTTGGTCAGGGTGAAGGGACCGGTGGCTGAGTGCCAAAGGGACCGGTGGCTGAGGGCAAAAGTAATGGTTGCTGAGGATAAAGCCATGGTGGTTAAGGGCCAAGGGAAATGTTGCTTAGAGCCAATGGTTGGGTGCTAATGGCCAAGTGAATGGTTGCCGAGGGCCTTGGCAATGGTGGCAGAGGGCCAAGAGGCCAGTTGCTAACGGCCTAGAGACATAGTTGCTAAGGGCCAAGGGACTGGTGGCTGAGGGCCAAGTGACTGGTTGCTCAGTGCCAAGGGACTGGTGGCTGAGAGCAAAGGGACTGGTGGCTGAGGGCCAAGGGACCAGTGTGCTGTGGGCCAAGGGGCCGGTGGCTGAGGGCCAAGTGACCGGTTGCTCAGTGCCAAGGGACTTGTGGCTGAAGGACAAGGGACCGGTGGCTGAGCGTCAAGCGGCCTGTGGCTGAGGTCCACGGGACCAGTGGCTGAGGGCCAAGAGACTGGTGGCTGAGGGCCAAGAGACTGTTGGCTGAGGGCTAAGCGACCGGTGGCTGAGGTCCACGGGACCGGTGGCTGAGGGCCAAGGGACCGGTTGCTCAGTGACAAGGGACTATTGGCTGAGGGCCAAGGACCCGGTGGCTGAGGGCCAAGGGACTGGTGGCTGAGGGTCAACGGACCAGTGGCTGAGGGCCAAGTGACCAGTGGCTGAGGTCCAAGGGACCCGTGGCTGATGGACAAGGAACCAGTCACTGAGAGCCAAGGGTCCAGTCGCTGAGGGCCAAGGGTCCGGTGGCTGAGGGCCAAGGGACTGGTGGCTGAGAGCCAAGGGACCAGTCGCTGAGGGCCAAGGGTCCGGTCGCTGAGGGCCAAGGGTCCGGTCGCTTAGGGCCAAGGGTCCGGTGGCTGAGAGCCAAGGGTCCGGTTGCTGAGGGTCAAGGACCCGGTGGCTGAGGGCCAAGGGACTCGGTGGCTGAGGGTCAAAGGACCAATTGCGAAGTGCCTAAAGAACAATTGCTAAGGGCTAAATCACCAGGTGCTAAGTGCTAAATGACCCGTTGCTGAGGGCCAAAGGACCAGTTGTGATGGCCAAAGGAATGGTTGCTGAGAGTCAAGGGACCAATGGCTGAGGGTCAAGGACCCGGTGGCTGAGGGCCAAGGGTCCGGTCGCTGAGAGCCAAGGGACTGGTGGCTGAGGACCAAGGGACTGGTCGCTGAGGGCCAAGGGAACGGTGGCTGAGCACCAAGGGACCGGTGGCTGAGGGCCAAGGGACCGGTGGCTGAGGGCCAAGGGTCCGGTCGCTGAGAGCCAAGGGACCAGTTGCTGAGTGCCAAGGGTCCAGTCGCTAAGGGACTGGTGGCTGAGGACCAAGGGACTAGTTGCTGAGGGCTAAGGGACCGGTAGCTGAGGGCCAACTGACCGGTGGCTGAGGGCCAAGGGGCTGGTGGCTGAGGGCCAAGGGACCGGTGGCTGAGGGCCAAGGGTCTAGTTGCTGAGGGCCAATGGACCGGTGACGGAGGGCCAAGGGACCGGTGGCTGAGGGCCAAGGGGTTGGTGGCTGAGGGCCAAGGGACCGGTGGCTGAAGGCCAAGGGACTGGTGGCTGAGGGCCAAGGGTCATGTTGCTGAGGGCCAATGGACCGGTACCTGAGGGCCAAGGGACCGGTGGCTGAGGGCCAAGGGACTGGTGGCTGAGGACCAAGGGACTAGTTGCTGAGGCCCAAGGGACCAGTTGCTAAGTGCCAAGGGGATCTGTGGCTGAGTGCCAAGGGGATCAGTGGCTGAGGGCCAAGGGGATCAGTGGCTGAGGGCCAAGGGGATCAGTGGCTGAGGGCCAAGGGGATCAGTGGCTGAGGGCCAAGGGGATCAGTGACTGAGGGCCAAGGGGATCAGTGGCTTAGGGCCAAGGGGATCAGTGGCTGAGGGCCAAGGGGATCAGTGGCTGAGGGCCAAGGGGATCAGTGGCTGAGGGCCAAGGGGATCAGTGGCTGAGGGCCAAGGGGATCAGTGGCTGAGGGCCAAGGACTGGTTGCTGAGGGCCAAGGGGATCAGTGGCTGAGGGCCAAGGGGATCAGTGGCTGAGGGCCAAGGACTGGTGGCTGAGGACCAAGGGACTAGTTGCTGAGGGCTAAGGGACTGGTAGCTGAGGGCCAACTGACCGGTGGCTGAGGTCCAAGTGACCGGTTGCTCAGTGCCAAGGGACTGGTGGCTGAGGGCCAAGGACCCGGTGGCTGAGGGCCAAGGGACTGGTGGCTGAGGGTCAACGGACCGGTTGCTCAGTACCAAGGGACCAGTGGCTGAGGTCCAAGGGACCCGTGGCTGATGGACAAGGAACCAGTCACTGAGAGCCAAGGGTCCAGTCGCTGAGGGCCAAGGGTCCGGTGGCTGAGGGCCAAGGGACTGGTGGCTGAGAGCCAAGGGACCAGTCGCTGAGGGCCAAGGGTCCGGTCGCTGAGGGCCAAGGGTCCGGTCGCTGAGGGCCAAGGGTCCGGTGGCTGAGAGCCAAGGGTCCGGTTGCTGAGGGTCAAGGACCCGGTGGCTGAGGGCCAAGGGACTCGGTGGCTGAGGGTCAAGAGACCAATTGCGAAGTGCCTAAAGAACAATTGTTAAGGGCTAAATCACCAGGTGCTAAGTGCTAAATGACCGGTTGCTGAGGGCCAAAGGACCAGTTGTGATGGCCAAAGGAATGGTTGCTGAGAGTCAAGGGACCAATGGTTGAGGGTCAAGGATCCGGTGGCTGAGGGCCAAGGGTCCGGTCGCTGACAGCCAAGGGACTGGTGCCTGAGGACCAAGGGACTGGTCGCTGAGGGCCAAGGGAACGGTGGCTAAGGGACAAGGGACCGGTAGCTGAGGGCCAAGGGACCGGTGGCTGAGGGCCAAGGGTCCGGTCGCTGAGAGCCAAGGGACCAGTTGCTGAGGGCCAAGGTTCCAGTCGCTGAGAGCCAAGGGACTGGTGGCTGAGGACCAAGGGACTAGTTGCTGAGGGCTAAGGGACCGGTAGCTGAGGGCCAACTGACCGGTGGCTGAGGGCCAAGGGGCTGGTGGCTGAGGGCCAAGGGACCGGTGGCTGAGTGCCAAGGGTCTAGTTGCTGAGGGCCAATGGACCGGTGACGGAGGGCCAAGGGACCGGTGGCTGAGGGCCAAGGGGTTGGTGGCTGAGGGCCAAGGGACCGGTGGCTGAAGGCCAAGGGACTGGTGGCTGAGGGCCAAGGGTCATGTTGCTGAGGGCCAATGGACCGGTGGCTGAGGGCGAAGGGACCGGTGGCTGAGGGCCAAGGGACTGGTGGTTGAGGACCAAGGGACTAGTTGCTGAGGGCCAAGGGACCAGTTGCTAAGTGCCAAGGGGATCTGTGGCTGAGTGCCAAGGGGATCAGTGGCTGAGGGCCAAGGGGATCAGTGGCTGAGGGCCAAGGGGATCAGTGGCTGAGGGCCAAGGGGATCAGTGGCTGAGGGCCAAGGGGATCAGTGGCTGAGGGCCAAGGACTGGTTGCTGAGGGCCAAAGGGATCAGTGGCTGAGGGCCAAGGGGATCAGTGTCTAGGGCCAAGGACTGGTGGCTGAGGACCAAGGGACTAGTTGCTGAGGGCTAAGGGACCGGTAGCTGAGGGCCAACTGACCGGTGGCTGAGGGCCAAGGGGCTGGTGGCTGAGGGCCAAGGGTCTAGTTGCTGAGGGCCAATGGACCGGTGACGGAGGGCCAAGGGGTTGGTGGCTGAGGGCCAAGGGTCATGTTGCTGAGGGCCAAGGGACCGGTGGCTGAAGGCCAAGGGACTGGTGGCTGAGCGCCAAGGGTCATGTTGCTGAGGGCCAATGGACCGGAGGCTGAGGGCCAAGGGACCGGTGGCTGAGGGCCAAGGGACTGGTGGCTGAGGACCAAGGGACTAGTTGCTGAGGGCCAAGGGACCAGTTGCTAAGTGCCAAGGGGATCAGTGGCTAAGTGCCAAGGGCATCAGTGGCTGAGGGCCAAGGGGATCAGTGCCTAGGGCCAAGGGGATCTGTGGCTGAGGGCCAAGGGGATCAGTGGCTGAGGGCCAAGGGGATCAGTGGCTGAGGGCCAAGGGGATCAGTGGCTGAGGGCCAAGGGGATCAGTGGCTTAGGGCCAAGGGGATCAGTGGCTGAGGGCCAAGGGGATCAGTGGCTGAGGGCCAAGGGGATCAGTGGCTGAGGGCCAAGGGGATCAGTGGCTGAGGGCCAAGGGGATCAGTGGCTGAGGGCCAAGGGGATCAGTGGCTGAGGGCCAAGGGGATCAGTGGCTGAGGGCCAAGGGGATCAGTGGCTGAGGGCCAAGGACTGGTTGCTGAGGGCCAAGGAGATAAGTGGCTGAGGGCCAAGGACTGGTTGCAGAGGGCAAAACTGCTCTTCGCTGAGCGCAAAGCCATGGTGGGTCAGGGCCAAGGGATCGGTTGCTTAGAGCTAAGCGTTGGGTTCTAATGGCCAAGTGAATGGTTGCCGAAGGCCTTGGCACTGGCGGCAGAGGGCCAAGAGACCAGTTGCTAAGGGCCTAGAGAAACGTTGCTAAGGGTCAAGGGAGCAGTTGCTAAAGGCCAACGGCCTGGTTGTTAAGGGCCATGTGACCAGTTTCTAAGTGCAAAGGAGCTTTTGGTCAGGGCCAAGGGTACAGTTGGTAAGGGCCAAGGGACTGGTTGCTATGGGCCAAATGTTGTGCCATTAAGAGCGAAATGACCAGTGGCTGAGGGCTGAGGAAACGTTGCTCAGGGCGAAGGGACCAGTGGCTGAGGGCGAAGAGACCAGTTGCCAAGTGGCAAGTGTTGGCTGCTAATGGCAAATGGGTCAGTTGCTAAAGGCCAAGGGACCGGTGGCTGAGGGCCAAGGGACTGGTCGCTGAGGGCCAAGGGAACGGTGGCTGAGGGACAAGGGACCGGTGGCTGAGGGCCAAGGGACCGGTGGCTGAGAGCCAAGGGACCAGTTGCTGAGGGCCAAGGGACCAGTTGCTGAGGGCCAAGGGTCCGGTCGCTGAGGGCCAAGGGACCAGTTGCTGAGGGCCAAGGGTCCAGTCGCTGAGAGCCAAGGGACTGGTGGCTGAGGACCAAGGGACTAGTTGCTGAGGGCCAAGGGACCGGTAGCTGAGGGCCAACTGACCGGTGGCTGAGGGCCAAAGGGCTGGTGGCTGAGGGCCAAGGGACCGGTGGCTGAGGGCCAAGGGTCTAGTTGCTGAGGGCCAATGGACCGGTGGCTGAGGGCCAAGGGACCGGTGGCTGAGGGCCAAGGGGTTGGTGGCTGAGGGCCAAGGGACCGGTGGCTGAAGGCCAAGGGACTGGTGGCTGAGGGCCAAGGGACTAGTTGCTGAGGGCCAAGGGACCAGTTGCTAAGTGCCAAGGGGATCTGTGGCTGAGTGCCAAGGGGATCAGTGGCTGAGGGCCAAGGGGATCAGTGGCTGAGGGCCAAGGGGATCAGTGGCTGAGGGCCAAGGGGATCAGTGGCTGAGGGCCAAGGGGATCAGTGGCTGAGGGCCAAGGACTGGTTGCTGAGGGCCAAAGGGATCAGTGGCTGAGGGCCAAGGGGATCAGTGGCTAGGGCCAAGGACTGGTGGCTGAGGACCAAGGGACTAGTTGCTGAGGGCTAAGGGACCGGTAGCTGAGGGCCAACTGACCGGTGGCTGAGGGCCAAGGGGCTGGTGGCTGAGGGCCAAGGGTCTAGTTGCTGAGGGCCAATGGACCGGTGACGGAGGGCCAAGGGGTTGGTGGCTGAGGGCCAAGGGTCTAGTTGCTGAGGGCCAATGGACCGGTGGCTGAGGGCCAAGGGTCATGTTGCTGAGGGCCAAGGGACCGGTGGCTGAAGGCCAAGGGACTGGTGGCTGAGCGCCAAGGGTCATGTTGCTGAGGGCCAATGGACCGGTGGCTGAGGGCCAAGGGACCGGTGGCTGAGGGCCAAGGGACTGGTGGCTGAGGACCAAGGGACTAGTTGCTGAGGGCCAAGGGACCAGTTGCTAAGTGCCAAGGGGATCAGTGGCTAAGTGCCAAGGGGATCAGTGGCTGAGGGCCAAGGGGATCAGTGCCTAGGGCCAAGGGGATCTGTGGCTGAGGGCCAAGGGGATCAGTGGCTGAGGGCCAAGGGGATCAGTGGCTGAGGGCCAAGGGGATCAGTGGCTGAGGGCCAAGGGGATCAGTGGCTGAGGGCCAAGGGGATCAGTGGCTGAGGGCCAAGGGGATCAGTGGCTGAGGGCCAAGGGGATCAGTGCCTGAGGGCCAAGGGGATCAGTGGCTGAGGGCCAAGGGGATCAGTGGCTGAGGGCCAAGGGGATCAGTGGCTGAGGGCCAAGGGGATCAGTGGCTGAGGGCCAAGGGGATCAGTGGCTGAGGGCCAAGGACTGGTTGCTGAGGGCCAAGGAGATAAGTGGCTGAGGGCCAAGGACTGGTTGCAGAGGGCAAAACTGCTCTTCGCTGAGCGCAAAGCCATGGTGGGTCAGGGCCAAGGGATCGGTTGCTTAGAGCTAAGCGTTGGGTTCTAATGGCCAAGTGAATGGTTGCCGAAGGCCTTGGCACTGGCGGCAGAGGGCCAAGAGACCAGTTGCTAAGGGCCTAGAGAAACGTTGCTAAGGGTCAAGGGAGCAGTTGCTAAAGGCCAACGGCCTGGTTGTTAAGGGCCATGTGACCAGTTTCTAAGTGCAAAGGAGCTTTTGGTCAGGGCCAAGGGTACAGTTGGTAAGGGCCAAGGGACTGGTTGCTATGGGCCAAATGTTGTGCCATTAAGAGCGAAATGACCAGTGGCTGAGGGCTGAGGAAACGTTGCTCAGGGCGAAGGGACCAGTGGCTGAGGGCGAAGAGACCAGTTGCCAAGTGGCAAGTGTTGGCTGCTAATGGCAAATGGGTCAGTTGCTAAAGGCCAAGGGACCGGTGGCTGAGGGCCAAGGGACTGGTCGCTGAGGGCCAAGGGAACGGTGGCTGAGAGCCAAGGGACCAGTTGCTGAGGGCCAAGGGACCAGTTGCTGAGGGCCAAGGGTCCGGTCGCTGAGAGCCAAGGGACCAGTTGCTGAGGGCCAAGGGTCCAGTCGCTGAGAGCCAAGGGACTGGTGGCTGAGGACCAAGGGACTAGTTGCTGAGGGCCAAGGGACCGGTAGCTGAGGGCCAACTGACCGGTGGCTGAGGGCCAAAGGGCTGGTGGCTGAGGGCCAAGGGACCGGTGGCTGAGGGCCAAGGGGTTGGTGGCTGAGGGCCAAGGGACCGGTGGCTGAGGGCCAAGGGACCGGTAGCTGAGGGCCAAGGGTCTAGTTGCTGAGGGCCAATGGACCGGTGGCTGAGGGCCAAGGGACCGGTGGCTGAGGGCCAAGGGGTTGGTGGCTGAGGGCCAAGGGACCGGTGGCTGAAGGCCAAGGGACTGGTGGCTGAGGGCCAAGGGTCATGTTGCTGAGGGCCAATGGACCGGTGGCTGAGGGCCAAGGGACCGGTGGCTGAGGGCCAAGGGACTGGTGGCTGAGGACCAAGGGACTAGTTGCTGAGGGCCAAGGGACCAGTTGCTAAGTGCCAAGGGGATCTGTGGCTGAGTGCCAAGGGGATCAGTGGCTGAGGGCCAAGGGGATCAGTGGCTGAGGGCCAAGGGGATCAGTGGCTGAGGGCCAAGGGGATCAGTGGCTGAGGGCCAAGGGGATCAGTGGCTGAGGGCCAAGGGGATCAGTGGCTGAGGGCCAAGGGGATCAGTGGCTGAGGGCCAAGGGGATCTGTGGCTGAGTGCCAAGGGGATCAGTGGCTGAGGGCCAAGGGGATCAGTGGCTGAGGGCCAAGGGGATCAGTGGCTGAGGGCCAAGGGGATCAGTGGCTGAGGGCCAAGGGGATCAGTGGCTGAGGGCCAAGGGGATCAATGGCTGAGCGCCAAGGGGATCAGTGGCTGAGGGCCAAGGGGATCAGTGGCTGAGGGCCAAGGGGATCAGTGGCTGAGGGCCAAGGGGATCAGTGGCTGAGGGCCAAGGGGATCAGTGGCTGAGGGCCAAGGGGATCAGTGGCTGAGGGCCAAGGGGATCAGTGGCTGAGGGCCATGGACTGGTTGCTGAGGGCAAAACTGCTCTTTGCTGAGGGCAAAGCCATGGTGGGTCAGGGCCAAGGGACCGGTTGCTTAGAGCTAAGCGTTGGGTTCTAATGGCCAAATGAATGGTTGCCGAAGGCCTTGGCACTGGCGGCAGAGGGCCAAGAGACCAGTTGCTAAGGGCCTAGAGAAAAGTTGCTAAGGGTCAAGGGAGCAGTTGCTAAAGGCCAACGGCCTGGTTGTTAAGGGCCATGTGACCAGTTTCTAAGTGCAAAGGAGCTTTTGGTCAGGGCCAAGGGTACAGTTGGTAAGGGCCAAGGGACTGGTTGCTATGGGCCAAGTGTTGTGCCATTAAGAGCGAAATGACCAGAGGCTGAGGGCTGAGGAAACGGTGCTCAGGGCCAAGGGACCAGTGGCTGAGGGCGAAGAGACCAGTTGCCAAATGGCAAGTGTTGGCTGCTAATGGCAAATGGGTCAGTTGCTAAAGGCCAAGGGACCGGTTGCTTTGCACCAAGAGACCGGTTGCTAAGGGCGAATGACCGCCTGCTAAGGGCCAAGGGACTGGTTGAAAGGACCGAGGGACTGGTTGCAAAGGGCCAAATGACTGGTTGCTAAGGGCCAAAAGACTGGTTGCTAAGGGCCAAAAGACTGGTTGCTGAGGGCCAAGGGACTGGTTCCTTGGGGCCAAGGTATCGGTTTCTGAGAACCAAAGGACCGGCTGTTGAGGGCCAGGGGACCAGTTGCTGAGGACTAAGGGCCGGTTGCTCAGGGAGATGGACCGGTTGCTACGTGGCAAGAGTTGGCTGCTAATGCCCAAGGGACAGGTTGTTCAGGGCCAAGTGAGCGGTTCCTGAGGCCAAGGGATTGGTTGCTGAGGGCCAATGGACTGGATGCTCAGAGCAAAACAACCGATGACTGAGGGCTAAGGATCGGGCGGCTGAGTGTCAAGGGTTTTGTCGCTGAGGGCCAAAGAACCAGTTGCTAAGGGCCAAGTGTTATTTGTTGGAGGCCAAGGAACCGGTTGCTAACGGAAAATGCACTTGTTGGTCAGGGTGAAGGGACCGGTGGCTGAGGGCCAAAGGGACCGGTGGCTGAGGGCAAAAGTAATGGTTGCTGAGGATAAAGCCATGGTGGTTAAGGGCCAAGGGAAATGTTGCTTAGAGCCAATGGTTGGGTGCTAATGGCCAAGTGAATGTTTGCCGAGGGCCTTGGCACTGGTGGCAGAGGGCCAAGAGGCCAGTTGCTAACGGCCTAGAGACATAGTTGCTAAGGGCCAAGGGACCGGTGGCTGAGGGCCAAGTGACTGGTTGCTCAGTGCCAAGGGACTGGTGGCTGAGAGCAAAGGGACTGGTGGCTGTGGGCCAAGGGGCCGGTGGCTGAGGGCCAAGTGACCGGTTGCTCAGTGCCAAGGGACTTGTGGCTGAAGGACAAGGGACCGGTGGCTGAGCGTCAAGCGACCTGTGGCTGAGGTCCAAGGGACCAGTGGCTGAGGGCCAAGAGACTGGTGGCTGAGGGCCAAGAGACTGTTGGCTGAGGGCCAAGCGACCGGTGGCTGAGGTCCAGGGGACCGGTGGCTGAGGGCCAAGGGACCGGTTGCTCAGTGCCAAGGGGCCGGTGGCTGAGGGCCAATGACCTGGTGGCTGAGGGCCAAGGGACTGGTGGCTAAGGGTCAACGGACCAGTTGCTGAGGGCCAAGTGACCGGTTGCTCAGTGCCAAGGGACTGGTGCCTGAGGGCCAAGGACCCGGTGGCTGAGGGCCAAGGGACTGGTGGCTGAGGGTCAACGGACCGGTGGCTGAGGTCCACCGGACCGGTTGCTCAGTACCAAGGGACCAGTGGCTGAGGGCCAAGGGACCCGTGGCTGATGGACAAGGAACCAGTCACTGAGAGCCAAGGGTCCAGTCGCTGAGGGCCAAGGGTCCGGTGGCTGAGGGCCAAGGGACTGGTGGCTGAGAGCCAAGGGACCAGTCGCTGAGGGCCAAGGGTCCGGTCGCTGAGGGTCAAGGGTCCGGTCGCTGAGGGCCAAGGGTCCGATGGCTGAGAGCCAAGGGACCGGTGGCTGAGGGCGAAGGACTCGGTGGCTGAGAGCCAAGGGTCCGGTTGCTGAGGGTCAAGGACCCGGTGGCTGAGGGCCAAGGGACTCGGTGGCTGAGGGTCAAGAGACCAATTGCGAAGTGCCTAAAGAACAATTGCTAAGGGCTAAATCACCAGGTGCTAAGTGCTAAATAACCGGTTGCTGAGGGCCAAAGGACCAGTTGTGATGGCCAAAGGAATGGTTGCTGAGAGTCAAGGGACCAATGGCTGAGGGTCAAGGACCCGGTGGCTGAGGGCCAAGGGTCCGGTCGCTGAGAGCCAAGGGACTGGTGCCTGAGGACCAAGGGACTGGTCGCTGAGGGCCAAGGGAACGGTGGCTGAGGGCCAAGGGACCGGTGGCTGAGGGCCAAGGGTCCGGTCGCTGAGAGCCAAGGGACCAGTTGCTGAGGGCCAAGGGTCCAGTCGCTGAGAGCCAAGGGACTGGTGGCTGAGGACCAAGGGACTAGTTGCTGAAGGCCAAGGGAGCGGTAGCTGAGGGCCAACTGACCGGTGGCTGAGGGCCAAAGGGCTGGTGGCTGAGGGCCAAGGGACCGGTGGCTGAGGGCCAATGGACCGGTGGCTGAGGGCCAAGGGACCGGTGGCTGAGGGCCAAGGGACTGGTGGCTGAAGGCCAAGTGACTGGTGGCTGAGGGCCATGGGTCATGTTGCTGAGGACCAATGGACCGGTGGCTAAGGGCCAAGGGACCGGTGGCTGAGGGCCAAGGGACTGGTGGCTGAGGACCAAGGGACTAGTTGCTGAGGGCCAAGGGACCAGTTGCTAAGTGCCAAGGTGATCTGTGGCTGAGTGCCAAGGGGATCAGTGGCTGAGGGCCAAGGGGATCAGTGGCTGAGGGCCAAGGGGATCAGTGGCTAAGGGCCAAGGGGATCAGTGGCTGAGGGCCAAAGGGATCAGTGGCTGAGGGCCAAGGGGATCAGTGGCTGAGGGCCAAGGGGATCAGTGGCTAAGGGCCAAGGGGATCAGTGGCTGAGGGCCAAGGGGATCAGTGGCTGAGGGCCAAGGGGATCAGTGGCTGAGGGCCAAGGGGATCAGTGGCTGAGGGCCAAGGGGATCAGTGGCTGAGGGCCAAGGGGATCAGTGGCTGAGGGCCAAGGGGATCAGTGGCTGAGGGCCAAGTGGATCAGTGGCTGAGGGCCAAGGGGATCAGTGGCTGAGGGCCAAGGGGATCAGTGGCTGAGGGCCAAGGGGATCACTGGCTGAGGGCCAAGGGGATCAGGGACTGAGGGCCAAGGGGATCAGTGGCTGAGGGCCAAGGGGATCAGTGGCTGAGGGCCAAGGGGATCAGTGGCTGAGGGCCAAGGGGATCAGTGGCTGAGGGCCAAGGGGATCAGTGGCTGAGGGCCAAGGGGATCAGTGGCTGAGTGCCAAGGGGATCAGTGGCTGAGGGCCAAGGCGATCAGTGGCTGAGGGCCATGGGGATCAGTGGCTGAGGGCCAAGGGGATCAGTGGCTGAGGGCCAAGGACTGGTTGCTGAGGGCAAAACTGCTCTTTGCTGAGGACAAAGCCATGGTGGGTCAGGGCCAAGGGATCGGTTGCTTAGAGCTAAGCGTTGGGTGCTAATGGCCAAGTGAATGGTTGCCGAAGGCCTTGGCACTGGCGGCAGAGGGCCAAGAGACCAGTTGCTAAGGGCCTAGAGAAAATTTGCGAAGGGTCAAGGGAGCAGTTGCTAAAGGCCAACGGCCTGGTTGTTAAGGGCCACGTGACCAGTTTCTAAGTGCAAAAGAGCTTTTGGTTAGGGCCAAGGGTACAGTTGGTAAAGGCCAAGGGACCGGTTGGTCAGGGCCAAGGGACTGGTTGCTATGGGCCAAGTGTTGTGCCATTAAGAGCGAAATGAACAGTGGCTGAGGGCTGAGGAAACGTTGCTCAGGGCGAAGGGACCAGTGGCTGAGGGCGAAGAGACCAGTTGCCAAGTGGCAAGTGTTGGCTGCTAATGGCAAATGGGTCAGTTGCTAAAGGCCAAGGGACCGGTTGCTTTGCACCAAGAGACCGGTTGCTAAGGGCGAATGACCGCCTGCTAAGGGCCAAGGGACTGGTTGAAAGGGCCGAGGGACTGGTTGCTAAGGGCCAAAAGACTGTTTGCTAAGGGCCAAAAGACTGGTTGCTAAGGGCCAAAAGACTGGTTGCTGAGGGCCAAGGGACTGGTTCCTTACTGCCAAGGGATCGGTTTCTGAGAACCAAAGGACCGGCTGTTGAGGGCCAAGGGCCCAGTTGCTGAGGACTAAGGGCCGGTTGCTCAGGGAGATGGACCGGTTGCTACGTGGCAAGAGTTGGCTGCTAATACCCAAGGGACAGGTTGTTCAGGGCCAAGTGAGCGGTTCCTGAGGCCAAGGGATTGGTTGCTGAGGGCCAATGGACTGGATGCTCAGAGCAAAACAACCGATGACTGAGGGCTAAGGATCGGGCGGCTGAGTGTCAAGGGTTTTGTCGCTGACGGCCAAAGCACCGGTTGCTAAGGGCCAAGTGTTAGTTGTTGGAGGCCAAGGAACCGGTTGCTAACGGAAAATGCACTTGTTGGTCAGGGTGAATGGACCGGTGGCTGAGGGCCAAAGGGACCGGTGGCTGAGCGCAAAAGTAATGGTTGCTGAGGATAAAGCCATGGTGGTTAAGGGCCAAGGGAAATGTTGCTTAGAGCCAATGGTTGGGTGCTAATGGCCAAGTGAATGGTTGCTGAGGGCCTTGGCACTGGTGGCAGAGGGCCAAGAGGCCAGTTGCTAACGGCCTAGAGTCATAGTTGCTAAGGGCCAAGGGACTGGTGGCTGAGGGCCAAGTGACTGGTTGCTCAGTGCCAAGGGACTGGTGGCTGAGAGCAAAGGGACTGGTGGCTGAGGGACAAGGGACCGGTGGCTGAGGGCCAAGAGACTGGTGGCTGAGGGCCAAGGGACCAGTGTGCTGTGGGCCAAGGGACAGGTGGCTGAGGGCCAAGAGACTGTTGGCTGAGGGCCAAGGGACCGGTGGCTGAGGGACAAGGGACTGGTGGCTAAGGGTCAATGGACCGGTGGCTGAGGGCCAAGGGACCGGTGGCTGAGGGCCAAGGGACCGGTGGCTGAGGGCCAAGGGACGGGTGGCTGAGGGCCAAGGGACCGGTGGCTGAGGGCCAAGGGACAGGTGGCTGAGGGCCAAGAGACTGTTGGCTGAGGGCCAAGGGACCGGTGGCTGAGGGCCAAGGGACTGGTGGCTGAGGGCCAAGGGATTGTTGGCTGAGGGCCAAGCGACCGGTGGCTGAGGGTCAACGGACCGGTGGCTGAGGTCCACGGGACCGGTGGTTAAGGGCCAAGGGACCGGTTGCTCAGTGCCAAGGGGCCGGTGGCTGAGGACCAATGACCCGGTGGCTGAGGGCCAAGGGACTGGTGGCTGAGGTCCAAGGGACCGGTGGCTGAGGGCCAAGGGTCCGGTCGCTGAGAGCCAAGGGACCAGTTGCTGAGGGACAAGGGTCCAGTCGCTGAGAGCCAAGGGACTGGTGGCTGAGGACCAAGGGACTAGTTGCTGAGGGCCAAGGGACCGGTGGCTGAGGGCCAACTGACCGGTGGCTGAGGGCCAAGGGGCTGGTGGCTGAGGGCAAAGGGACCGGTGGCTGAGGGCCAAGGGTCTAGTTGCTGAGGGCCAATGGACCGGTGGCTGAGGGCCAAGGGACCGGTGGCTGAGGGCCAAGGGTTTGGTGGCTGAGGGCCAAGGGACCGGTGGCGGAAGGACAAGGGACTGGTGGCTGAGGGCCAAGGGTCATGTTGCTGAGGGCCAATGGAACGGTGGCTGAGGGCCAAGGGACCGGTGGCTGAGGGCCAAGGGACTGGTGGCTGAGGACCAAGGGACTAGTTGCTGAGGGCCAAGGGACCAGTTGCTAAGTGCCAAGGGGATCAGTGGCTGAGGGCCAAGGGGATCAGTGGCTGAGGGCCAAGGGGATCAGTGGCTGAGGGCCAAGGGGACCAGTGGCTGAGGGCCAAGGGGATCAGTGGCTGAGGGCCAAGGGGATCAGTGGCTGAGTGCCAAGGGGATCAGTGGCTGAGGGCCAAGGGGATCAGTGGCTGAGGGCCAAGGGGATCAGTGGCTGAGGGCCAAGGGGATCAGTGGCTGAGGGCCAAGGGGATCAGTGGCTGACGGCCAAGGGGATCAGTGGCTGAGGGTCAAGGGGATCAGGGACTGAGGGCCAAGGGGATCAGTGGCTGAGGGCCAAGGGCATCAGTGGCTGAGGGCCAAGGGTATCAGTGGCTGAGGGCCAAGGGGATCAGTGGCTGAGGGCCAAGGACTGGTTGCTGAGGGCCAAGGGGATCAGTGGCTGAGGGCCAAGGGGATCAGTGGCTGAGGGCCAAGGGGATCAGTGGCTGAGGGCCAAGGGGTTCAGTGGCTGAGGGCCAAGGGGATCAGTGGCTGAGGGCCAAGGGAATCAGTGGCTGAGGGCCAAGTGGATCAGTGGCTGAGAGCCAAGGGGATCAGTGGCTGACTGCCAAGGACTGGTTGCTGAGGGCCAAGGGGATCAGTGGCTGAGGGCCAAGGGGATCAGTGGCTGAGGGCCAAGGGGATCAGTGGCTGAGGGCCAAGGGGTTCAGTGGCTGAGGGCCAAGGGGATCAGTGGCTGAGGGCCAAGGGCTTCAGTGGCTGAGGGCCAAGGGGATCAGTGGCTGAGGGCCAAGGGGTTCAGTGGCTGAGGGCCAAGGGGATCAGTGGCTGAGGGCCAAGGGGTTCAGTGGCTGAGGGCCAAGGGGATCAGTGGCTGAGGGCCAAGGGGATCAGTGGCTGAGGGCCAAGGGGTTCAGTGGCTGAGGGCCAAGGGGATCAGTGGCTGAGGGCCAAGGGGATCAGTGGCTGAGGGCCAAGGGGATCAGTGGCTGAGGGCCAAGGACTGGTTGCTGAGAGCAAAACTGCTCTTTGCTGAAGGCAAAGCCATGGTGGGTCAGGGCCAAGGGATCGGTTGCTTAGAGCTAAGCGTTGGGTTCTAATGGCCAAGTGAATGGTTGCCGAAGGCCTTGGCACTGGCGGCAGAGGGCCAAGAGACCAGTTGCTAAGGGCCTAGAGAAAAGTTGCTAAGGGTCAAGGGAGCAGTTGCTAAAGGCCAACGGCCTAGGTTGTTAAGGGCCATGTGACCAGTTTCTAAGTGCAAAGGAGCTTTTGGTTAGGGCCAAGGGTACAGTTGGTAAGGGCCAAGGGACTGGTTGCTATGGGCCAAGTGTTGTGCCATTAAGAGCGAAATGACCAGTGGCTGAGGGCTGAGGAAACGTTGCTCAGGGCGAAGGGACCAGTGGCTGAGGGCGAAGAGACCAGTTGCCAAGTGGCAAGTGTTGGCTGCTAATGGCAAATGGGTCATTTGCTAAAGGCCAAGGGACCGGTTGCTTTGCACCAAGAGACCGGTTGCTAAGGGCGAATGACCGCCTGCTAAGGGCCAAGGGACTGGTTGAAACGGCCGAGGGACTGGTTGCTAAGGGCCAAGAGACTGGTTGCTAAGGGCCAAAAGACTGGTTGCTAACGGCCAAAAGACTGGTTGCTGAGGGCCAAGGGACTGGTTCCTCAGGGCAAAGTGATCGGTTTCTGAGAACCAAAGGACCGGCTGTTGAGGGCCAAGGGCCCAGTTGCTGAGGACTAAGGGCCGGTTGCTCAGGGAGATGGACCGGTTGCTACGTGGCAAGAGTTGGCTGCTAATACCCAAGGGACAGGTTGTTCAGGGCCAAGTGAGCGGTTCCTGAGGCCAAGGGATTGGTTGCTGAGGGCCAATGGACTGGATGCTCAGAGCAAAACAACCGATGACTGAGGGCTAAGGATCGGGCGGCTGAGTGTCAAGGGTTTTGTCGCTGAGGGCCAAAGAACCAGTTGCTAAGGGCCAAGTGTTATTTGTTGGAGGCCAAGGAACCGGTTGCTAACGGAAAATGCACTTGTTGGTCAGGGTGAAGGGACCGGTGGCTGAGGGCCAAAGGGACCGGTGGCTGAGGGCAAAAGTAATGGTTGCTGAGGATAAAGCCATGGTGGTTAAGGGCCAAGGGAAATGTTGCTTAGAGCCAATGGTTGGGTGCTAATGGCCAAGTGAATGGTTGCCGAGGGCCTTGGCACTGGTGGCAGAGGGCCAAGAGGCCAGTTGCTAACGGCCTAGAGTCATAGTTGCTAAGGGCCAAGGGACTGGTGGCTGAGGGCCAAGTGACTGGTTTCTCAGTGCCAAGGGACTGGTGGCTGAGAGCAAAGGGACTGGTGGCTGAGGGACAAGGGACGAGTGTGCTGTGGGCCAAGGGACAGGTGGCTGAGGGACAAGCGACCGGTGGCTGAGGGCCAAGGGACCGGTGGCTGAGGGCCAAGGGACTGGTGGCTGAGGGACAAGGAACTGGTGGCTAAGGGTCAATAAACCGGTGGCTGAGGGCCAAGGGACCGGTGGCTGAGGGCCAAGGGACTGGTGGCTGAGGGCCAAGAGATTGTTGGCTGAGGGCCAAGGGACCGGTGGCTGAGGGCCAAGGGACCGGTGGCTGAGGGCCAAGGGACCGGTGGCTGAGGGTCTAGGGACCGGTGGCTGAGGGTCAAGGGACCGGTGGCTGAGGGCCAAGGGACCGGTGGCTGAGGGCCAAGGGGCCGGTGGCTGAGGGCCAAGTGACCGATTGCTCAGTGCCAAGGGACCGGTGGCTGAGGGACAAGGGACCGGTGGCTGAGGGTCAAGGGACCGGTGGCTGAGGGACAAGGGACCGGTGGCTGAGCGTCAAGCGACCTGTGGCTGAGGGCCAAGAGACTGGTGGCTGAGGGCCAAGGGATTGTTGGCTGAGGGCCAAGCGACCGGTGGCTGAGGGTCAACGGACCGGTGGCTGAGGTCCACGGGACCGGTGGTTAAGGGCCAAGGGACCGGTTGCTCAGTGCCAAGGGGCCGGTGGCTGAGGGCCAATGACCCGGTGGCTGAGGGCCAAGGGACTGGTGGCTGAGGGCCAAGGGTCCGGTCTCTGAGAGCCAAGGGACCAGTTGCTGAGGGCCAAGGGTCCTGTCGCTGAGAGCCAAGGGACCGGTGGCTGAGGTTCAAGAGGCGGTGGCTGAGGGCCAAGGGTCCGGTCGCTGAGAGCCAAGGGACCAGTTGCTGAGGGCCAAGGGTCCAGTCGCTGAGAGCCAAGGGACTGGTGGCTGAGGACCAAGGGACTAGTTGCTGAGGGCCAAGGGACCGGTGGCTGAGGGCCAACTGACCGGTGGCTGAGGGCCAAGGGGCTGGTGGCTGAGGGCCAAGGGACCGGTGGCTGAGGGCCAAGGGTCTAGTTGCTGAGGGCCAATGGACCGGTGGCTGAGGGCCAAGGGACCGGTGGCTGAGGGCCAAGGGGTTGGTGGCTGAGGGCCAAGGGACCGGTGGCTGAAGGACAAGGGACTGGTGGCTGAGGGCCAAGGGTCATGTTGCTGAGGGCCAATGGACCGGTGGCTGAGGGCCAAGGGACCGGTGGCTGAGGGCCAAGGGACTGGTGGCTGAGGACCAAGGGACTAGTTGCTGAGGGCCAAGGGACCAGTTGCTAAGTGCCAAGGGGATCTGTGGCTGAGTGCCAAGGGGGTCAGTGGCTGAGGGCCAAGGGGATCAGTGGCTGAGGGCCAAGGGGATCAGTGGCTGAGGGCCAAGGGGATCAGTGGCTGAGGGCCAAGGGGATCAGTGGCTGAGGGCCAAGGGGATCAGTGGCTGAGGGCCAAGGGGATCAGTGGCTGAGGGCCAAGGGGATCAGTGGCTGAGGGCCAAGGGGATCAGTGGCTGAGGGCCAAGGGGATCAGTGGCTGAGGGCCAAGGGGATCAGTGGCTGAGGGCCAAGGGGATCAGTGGCTGAGGGCCAATGGGATCAGTGGCTGAGGGCCAAGGGGATCAGTTGCTAAGTGCCAAGGGGATCAGTGGCTGAGGGCCAAGGGGATCAGTGGCTGAGGGCCAAGGGGATCAGTGGCTGAGGGCCAAGGGGATCAGTGGCTGCGGGCCAAGGGGATCAGTGGCTGAGGGCCAAGGGGATCAGTGGCTGAGGGCCAAGGGGATCAGTGGCTGAGGGCCAAGGACTGGTTGCTGAGGGCAAAACTGCTCTTTGCTGAGGGCAAAGCCATGGTGGGTCAGGGCCAAGGGATCGGTTGCTTAGAGCTAAGCGTTGGGTTCTAATGGCCAAGTGAATGGTTGCCGAAGGCCTTGGCACTGGCGGCAGAGGGCCAAGAGACCAGTTGCTAAGGGCCTAGAGAAAAGTTGCTAAGGGTCAAGGGAGCAGTTGCTAAAGGCCAACGGCCTGGTTGTTCAGGGCCATGTGACCAGTTTCTAAGTGCAAAGGAGCTTTTGGTCAGGGCCAAGGGTACAGTTGGTAAGGGCCAAGGGACTCGTTGCTATAGGCCAAGTGTTGTGCCATTAAGAGCAAAATGAACAATGGCTGAGGGCTGAGGAAACGTTGCTCAGGGCGAAGGGACCAGTGGCTGAGGGCGAAGAGACTAGTTGCCAAGTGGCAAGTTTTGGCTGCTAATGGCAAATGGGTCAGTTGCTAAATGCCAAGGGACCGGTTGCTTTGCACCAAGGGACCGGTTGCTCAGGGCGAATGACCGCCTGCTAAGGGCCAAGGGACTGGTTGAAAGGGCCGAGGGACTGGTTGCTAAGGGCCAAAAGACTGGTTGCTAAGGGCCAAAAGACTGGTTGCTAACGGCCAAAAGACTGGTTGCTGAGGGCCAAGGGACTGGTTCCTTAGGGCAAAGTGATCGGTTTCTGAGAACCAAAGGACCGGCTGTTGAGGGCCAAGGGCCCAGTTGCTGAGGACTAAGGGCCGGTTGCTCAGGGAGATGGAGCGGTTGCTACGTGGCAAGAGTTGGCTGCTAATACCCAAGGGACAGGTTGTTCAGGGCCAAGTGAGCGGTTCCTGAGGCCAAGGGATTGGTTGCTGAGGGCCAATGGACTGGATGCTCAGAGCAAAACAACCGATGACTGAGGGCTAAGGATCGGGCGGCTGAGTGTCAAGGGTTTTGTCGCTGAGGGCCAAAGCACCGGTTGCTAAGGGCCAAGTGTTAGTTGTTGGAGGCCAAGGAACCGGTTGCTAACGGAAAAAGCACTTGTTGGTCAGGGTGAAGGGACCGGTGGCTGAGGGCCAAAGGGACCGGTGGCTGAGGGCAAAACTAATGGTTGCTGAGGATAATGCCATGGTGGTTAAGGGCCAAGGGAAATGATGCTTAGAGCCAATGGTTGGGTGCTAATGGCCAAGTGAATGGTTGCCGAGGGCCTTGGCACTGGTGGCAGAGGGCCAAGAGGCCAGTTGCTAACGGCCTAGAGACATAGTTGCTAAGGGCCAAGGGACTGGTGGCTGAGGGCCAACTGACTGGTTGCTCAGTGCCAAGGGACTGGTGGCTGAGAGCAAAGGGACTGGTGGCTGAGGGACAAGGGATCGGTGGCTGAGCGTCAAGCGACCGGTGGCTGAGGTCCACGGGACCGGTGTCTGAGGGCCAAGGGACCGGTGGCTGAGGGCCAAGGGACGGGTGGATGAGGGCCAAGGGACAGGTGGCTGAGGGCCAAGAGACTGTTGGTTGAGGGCCAAGAGACTGTTGGTTGAGTGCCAAGGGACTGGTGGCTGAGGGCCAAGTGACTGGTTGCTCAGTGCCAAGGGACTGGTGGCTGAGAGCAAACGGACTTGTTGCTGAGGGACAAGGGATCGGTGGCTGAGCGTCAAGCGACCGGTGGCTGAGGGCCAAGAGAATGGTGGCTGACGGCCAAGGGACCAGTGTGCTGTCGGCCAAGGGAAGGGTGGCTGAGGACCAAGGGACAGGTGGCTGAGGGCCAAGAGACAGTTGGTTGAGGGCCAAGAGACTGTTGGTTGAGGCCCAAGGGACTGGTGGCTGAGGGTCAAGGGACCGGTGGCTGAGGGCCAAGGGACCGGTGACTGAGGGCCAAGGGGCCGGTGGCTGAGGGCCAAGTGACCGGTTGCTCAGTGCCAAGGGACTGGTGGCTGAGGGCCAAGGGACTTGTGACTGAGGGACAAGGGACAGGTGGCTGAGGGCCAAGGGACCGGTGGCTGAGGGCCAAGAGACTGGTGGCTGAGGGCCAAGGGACCGGTGGCTGAGGGCCAAGGGACCGGTGGCTGAGGGTCAACGGACCGGTGGCTGAGGTCCACGGGACCGGTGGTTAAGGGCCAAGGAACCAATTGCTCAGTGCCAAGGGGCCGGTGGCTGAGGGCCAAGTGACCGGTTGCTCAGTGCCAAGGGACTGGTGGCTGAGGGCCAAGGGACTGGTGGCTAAGGGTCAACGGACCGGTGGCTGAGGCCCAAGTGACCGGTTGCTCAGTACCAAGGGACCAGTGGCTGAGGGCCAAGGGACCCGTGGCTGATGGACAAGGAACCAGTCCCTGAGAGCCAAGGGTCCAGTCGCTGAGGGCCAAGGGTCCGGTGGCTGAGGGCCAAGGGACTGGTGGCTGAGAGCCAAGGGACCAGTCGCTGAGGGCCAAGGGTCCGGTCGCTGAGGGCCAAGGGTCCGGTCGCTGAGGGCCAAGGGTCCGATGGCTGAGAGCCAAGGGACCGGTGGCTGAGGGCGAAGGACTCGGTGGCTGAGAGCCAAGGGTCCGGTCGCTGAGGGTCAAGGACCCGGTGGCTGAGGGCCAAGGGACTCGGTGGCTGAGGGTCAAGGATCCGGTGGCTGAGAGCCAAGGGACCGTTGGCTGAGGGCCAAGGGACCAATTGCGAAGTGCCTAAAGAACAATTGCTAAGGGCTAAATCACCAGGTGCTAAGTGCTAAATGACCAGTTGCTGAGGGCCAAAGGACCAGTTGTAATGGCCAAAGGAATGGTTGCTGAGAGTCAAGGGACCAATGGCTGAGGGTCAAGGACCCGGTGGCTGAGGGCCAAGGGTCCGGTCGCTTGAGCCAAGGGACTGGTGGCTGAGGACCAAGGGACTGGTCGCTGAGGGCCAAGGGAACGGTGGCTGAGGGACAAGGGACCGGTGGCTGAGGGCCAAGGGACCGGTGGCTGAGGGCCAAGGGTCCGGTCGCTGAGAGCCAAGGGACCAGTTGCTGAGGGCCAAGGGTCCAGTCGCTGAGAGCCAAGGGACTGGTGGCTGAGGACCAAGGGACTAGTTGCTGAGGGCCAAGGGACCGGTGGCTGAGGGCCAACTGACCGGTGGCTGAGGGCCAAGGGGCTGGTGGCTGAGGGCCAAGGGACCGGTGGCTGAAGGCCAAGGGTCTAGTTGCTGAGGGCCAATGGACCGGTGGCTGAGCGTCAAGGGACCGGTGGCTGAGGGCCAAGGGGTTGGTGGCTGACGGCCAAGGGGTTGGTGACTGAGGGCCAAGGGACCGGTGGCTGAAGGCCAAGGGACTGGTGGCTGAGGGCCAAGGGTCATGTTGCTGAGGGCCAATGGACCGGTGGCTGAGGGCCAAGGGACCGGTGGCTGAGGCCAAGGGAGTGGTGGCTGAGGACCAAGGGACTAGTTGCTGAGGGCCAAGGGACCGGTGTCTGAGGGCCAAGGGACAGGGGCCTGAGGGCCAAGGGACCGGTGGCTGAGGGCCAAGGGACCGATGGCTGAGGGCCAAGGGGCTGGTGGCTGAGAGCCAATGGACCGGTGGCTGAGGGCCAGGGGGCTGGTGGCTGAGGGACAAGGGACTGGTGGCTGAGGGCCAAGGGGCTGGTGGCTGAGGGTCAAGGGACCGGTGGCTGAGGGCCAAGGGACCGGTGGCTGAGGGCCAAGGGGCCGGTGGCTGAGGGACAAGGGACCGGTGGCTGAGGCTCAAGGGACCGGTGGCTGAGGGCCAAGGGTCTAGCTGCTGAGGGCTTAGGGACCGGTGGCTGAGTGCCAAGGACCTGGTTGTGAGTGCCAAGAGACCGGTGGCTGAGTGTCAACGGACCGGTGGCTGAGGGCCAAGGGACCGGTTGCTCAGTGCCAAGGGACCGCTGGCTGAGGGCCAAGGGACCGGTGGCTGATGGCCAAGGGACCGGTGGCTGAGGGCCAAGGGACTGTTGGCTGAGGGCCAAGGGACCGGTCGCTGAGGGCCAAGGGACCAGTGTCTGAGGGCCAAAGGGACCGGTGGCTGAGGGCCAAGGGTCTGGTCGCTGAGAGCCAAGGGACCGGTGGCTGAGGGCCAAGGGACCAATTGCGAAGTGCCTAAAAAACAATTGCTGAGTGCTAAATCACCAGGTGCTAAGTGCTAAATGACCGGTTGCTGAGGGCCAAGGGACCAGTTGTGATGGCCAAAGGAATGGTTGCTGAGAGTCAAGGGACCGATGGTTGAGGGTCAAGGACCCGGTAGCTGAGAGCCAAGGGACTGGTGGCTGAGGTCCAAGGGACTGGTGGCTGAAGGTCAAGGACGCGGTGGTTGAGAGCCAAGTGACCGGTGGCTGAGGGGCAAGGGACCGGTGGCTGAGGGCCAAGGGTCCAGTCGCTGAGAGCCAAGGGACTGGTGGCTGAGGATCAAGGGACCGGTGGCTGAGGGCAAAGGGACTGGTGGCTGAGGGCCAAGAGTCCAGTCGCTGAGAGCCAAGGGACTGGTGGCTGAGGACCAAGGGACTGGTGGCTGAGGGTCAAGGGACCGGTGGCTGAGGGACAAGGGACTGGTGGCTGAGTGTCAAGGACTCGGTGGCTGAGGGCCAAGGGACTGGTGGCTGAGGGTCAAGGGACTGGTAGCTGAGGGCCAAGAGTCCAGTCGCTGAGAGCCAAGGGACTGGTGGCTGAGGAACAAGGGACTGGTGGCTGAGGGTCAAGGGACCGGTGGCTGAGGGACAAGGGACCTGTGGCTGAGGGCCATGGGACCAGTGACTGAGGGCCAAGGGACTGGTGGCTAAGGGTCAAGGGACCGGTGGCTGAGGGCCAAGGGATTGGTGGCTGAGTGTCAAGGACTCGGTGGCTGAGGGCCAAGGGACTGGTGGCTGAGGGTCAAGGACCCGGTGGCTGAGAGCCAAGTGACCGGTGGCTGAGGTCCAAGGGACTGGTGACTGAGGGCCAAGGGACCGGTGGCTGAGGGCCAAGGGACTGGTGGCTGAGGGTGAAGGACCCGGTGGCTGAAAGCCTAGTGACCGGTGGCTGCGGGCCAAGGGACTGGTGACTAAGGACCAAGGGACGGGTGGCTGAGGGCCAAGCGTCCGGAGGCTGAGGGTCAAGGGACCGGTGACTGAGTGCCAAGAGACCAGTGGCTGAGGGTCAAGGGACTGGTGGCTGAGGGTCAAGTGACCGTTGGCTGATGGCCAAGGGACTTGTGGCTGAGGGCCAAGGGACCGGTAGCTGAGGGCCAAGGGACCGGTGGCTGAGGGCCAAGGCGCTGGTGGCTGAGGGTCAAGGACCCGGTGGCTGAGAGCCAATGGACCGGTGGCTGAGTTCCAAGGGACTGGTGGCTGAGGGCCAAGGGACCGGTGGCTGAGGGCCAAGGGTTTGGTGGCTGAGGGACAGGGGACTGGTGGCTGAGGGCCAAGGGGCTGGTGGCTGAGGGCCAAGGGACCGGTGGCTGAGGGCCAAGGGACCGGTGGCTGAGGGCCAAGGGGCTGGTGGCTGAGGGCCAAGGGGCCGGTGGCTGAGGGCCAAGGGGCTGGTGGCTGAGGGCTAAGGGACCGGTGGCTGAGGGCCAAGGGACCGGTGGCTGAGGACCAAGGGTCCAGTTGCTGAGGGCCAAGGGACTGGTGGTTGATGGCCAAGGGACCAGTGGCTGAGGGCCAAGGGACTAGTGGCTGAGGGCCAAGGGACTGGTGGCTGAGGGCCAAGGGACCGGTCGCTGAGGCCCAAGGGACCAGTGGCTGAGGGCCAAGGGACCGGTGGCTGAGGGCCAAGGGACCGGTGTCTGAGGGCCAAGGGACCGGTGGCTGAGGGCCAAGGGACTGGTGGCTAAGGGCCAAGGGTCCGGTGTCTGAGGGCCAAGGGACCGGTGGCTGAGGGCCAAAGGGACCGGTGGCTGAGGGCCAAAAGGTCCGGTGGCTGAGGGACAAAGGGACCGGTGGCTGAGGGCCAAGGGACCGGTGTCTGAGGGCCAAGGGACCGGTGTCTGAGGGCCAAGGGACCGGTGTCTGAGGGCCAAGGGATCAGTGTCTGAGGGCCAAAGGGACCGGTGGCTGATTGCCAAAGGACCGGTGGCTGAGGGCCAAGGGACCAGTGTCTGAGGGCCAAGGGACCGGTGGCTGAGGGACAAGTGACCAGTCGCTGAGGGCCAAGGGTCCGGTCGCTGAGGGCCAAGGGACCGGTGTCTGAGGGCCAAGGGGCCGTTGTCTGAGGGCCAAGGGTCCGGTGTCTGAGGGCCAAGGGACCGGTTACAGAGGGGCAATGGACCTGTTGTGATGGCCAAAGGAATGGTTGCTGAGAGTCAAGGGACCGATGGCTGAGGGTCAAGACCCGGTGGCGAAGGGCCAAGGGACTGGTGGCTGAGCGTCAAGGACCCGGTGGCTGAGGGCCAAGGGACTGGTGGCTGAGGGTCAAGGACGCGGTGGTTGAGAGCCAAGTGACCGGTGGCTGAGGGCCAAGGGACCAGTGTCTGAGGGCCAAAGGGACCGGTGGCTGAGGGCCAAGGGTCCGGTCGTTGAGAGCCAAGGGACCGGTGGCTGAGGGTGCAGGTTCCGGTGGCTGAGAGTCAAGGGACCGGTGGCTGAGGGCCAAGGGACCAATTGCGAAGTGCCTAAAAAACAATTGCTGAGGGCTAAATCACCAGGTGCTAAGTGCTAAATGACTGGTTGCTGAGGGCCAAGGGACCTGTTGTGATGGCCAAAGGAATGGTTGCTGAGAGTCAAGGGACCGATGGCTGAGGGTCAAGGACCCGGTGGCTGAGAGCCAAGGGACTGGTGGCTGAGGTCCAAGGGACTGGTGGCTGAAGGTCAAGGACGCGGTGGTTGAGAGCCAAGGGACCGGTGGCTGAGGGCCAAGGGTCCGGTCGCTGAGATCCAAGGGACTGGTGGCTGAGGATCTAGTGACCGGCGGCTGAGGGCCAAGGGAATGGTGGCTGAGAACCAAGGGACTGGTGGCTGAGGGCCAAGGGACTGGTGGCTGAGGGCCAAGCGTCCGGTCGATGAGAGCCAAGGGACTGGTGGCTGAGGACTAAGGGACTGGTAGCTGAGAACCAAGGGACTGGTGGCTGAGGGCCAAGGGACCGGTGGATGAGGGACAAGGTTCCGGTCGCTGAGAGTCAAGGGACCGGTGGCTGAGGGCCAAGGAACCGATGGCTGAGGGTCAACGGACCGGTGGCTGAGGTCCACGGGACCGGTGGTTAAGGGCCAAGGAACCAATTGCTCAGTGCCAAGGGGCCGGTGGCTGAGGGCCAAGTGACCGGTTGCTCAGTGCCAAGGGACTGGTGGCTGAGGGCCAAGGGACTGGTGGCTAAGGGTCAACGGACCGGTGGCTGAGGGCCAAGTGACCGGTTGCTCAGTACCAAGGGACCAGTGGCTGAGGGCCAAGGGACCCGTGGCTGATGGACAAGGAACCAGTCACTGAGAGCCAAGGGTCCAGTCGCTGAGGGCCAAGGGTCCGGTGGCTGAGGGCCAAGGGACTGGTGGCTGAGAGCCAAGGGACCAGTCGCTGAGGGCCAAGGGTCCGGTCGCTGAGGGCCAAGGGTCCGGTCGCTGAGGGCCAAGGGTCCGATGGCTGAGAGCCAAGGGACCGGTGGCTGAGGGCGAAGGACTCGGTGGCTGAGAGCCAAGGGTCCGGTCGCTGAGGGTCAAGGACCCGGTGGCTGAGGGCCAAGGGACTCGGTGGCTGAGGGTCAAGGATCCGGTGGCTGAGAGCCAAGGGACCGTTGGCTGAGGGCCAAGGGACCAATTGCGAAGTGCCTAAAGAACAATTGCTAAGGGCTAAATCACCAGGTGCTAAGTGCTAAATGACCAGTTGCTGAGGGCCAAAGGACCAGTTGTAATGGCCAAAGGAATGGTTGCTGAGAGTCAAGGGACCAATGGCTGAGGTTCAAGGACCCGGTGGCTGAGGGCCAAGGGTCCGGTCGCTTGAGCCAAGGGACTGGTGGCTGAGGACCAAGGGACTGGTCGCTGAGGGCCAAGGGAACGGTGGCTGAGGGACAAGGGACCGGTGGCTGAGGGCCAAGGGACCGGTGGCTGAGGGCCAAGGGTCCGGTCGCTGAGAGCCAAGGGACCAGTTGCTGAGGGCCAAGGGTCCAGTCGCTGAGAGCCAAGGGACTGGTGGCTGAGGACCAAGGGACTAGTTGCTGAGGGCCAAGGGACCGTTGGCTGAGGGCCAACTGACCGGTGGCTGAGGGCCAAGGGGCTGGTGGCTGAGGGCCAAGGGACCGGTGGCTGAAGGCCAAGGGTCTAGTTGCTGAGGGCCAATGGACCGGTGGCTGAGCGTCAAGGGACCGGTGGCTGAGGGCCAAGGGGTTGGTGGCTGACGGCCAAGGGGTTGGTGGCTGAGGGCCAAGGGACCGGTGGCTGAAGGCCAAGGGACTGGTGGCTGAGGGCCAAGGGTCATGTTGCTGAGGGCCAATGGACCGGTGGCTGAGGGCCAAGGGACCGGTGGCTGAGGCCAAGGGAGTGGTGGCTGAGGACCAAGTAACTAGTTGCTGAGGGCCAAGGGACCGGTGTCTGAGGGCCAAGGGACAGGTGCCTGAGGGCCAAGGGACCGGTGGCTGAGGGCCAAGGGACCGATGGCTGAGGGCCAAGGGGCTGGTGGCTGAGAGCCAATGGACCGGTGGCTGAGGGCCAGGGGGCTGGTGGCTGAGGGACAAGGGACTGGTGGCTGAGGGCCAAGGGGCTGGTGGCTGAGGGTCAAGGGACCGGCGGCTGAGGGCCAAGGGACCGGTGGCTGAGGGCCAAGGGGCCGGTGGCTGAGAGACAAGGGACCGGTGGCTGAGGCTCAAGGGACCGGTGGCTGAGGGCCAAGGGTCTAGCTGCTGAGGGCTAAGGGACCGGTGGCTGAGGGCCAAGGACCTGGTTGTGAGTGCCAAGAGACCGGTGGCTGAGGGTCAACGGACCGGTGGCTGAGGGCCAAGGGACCGGTTGCTCAGTGCCAAGGGACCGCTGGCTGAGGGCCAAGGGACCGGTGGCTGATGGCCAAGGGACCGGTGGCTGAGGGCCAAGGGACTGTTGGCTGAGGGCCAAGGGACCGGTCGCTGAGGGCCAAGGGACCAGTGTCTGAGGGCCAAAGGGACCGGTGGCTGAGGGCCAAGGGTCTGGTCGCTGAGAGCCAAGGGACCGGTGGCTGAGGGCCAAGGGACCAATTGCGAAGTGCCTAAAAAACAATTGCTGAGTGCTAAATCACCAGGTGCTAAGTGCTAAATGACCGGTTGCTGAGGGCCAAGGGACCAGTTGTGATGGCCAAAGGAATGGTTGCTGAGAGTCAAGGGACCGATGGTTGAGGGTCAAGGACCCGGTAGCTGAGAGCCAAGGGACTGGTGGCTGAGGTCCAAGGGACTGGTGGCTGAAGGTCAAGGACGCGGTGGTTGAGAGCCAAGTGACCGGTGGCTGAGGGGCAAGGGACCGGTGGCTGAGGGTCAAGGGACCGGTGGCTGAGGGTCAAGGACCCGGTGGCTGAGAGCCAAGTGACCGGTGGCTGAGGTCCAAGGGACTGGTGGCTGAGGGCCAAGGGACCGGTGGCTGAGGGCCAAGGGACTGGTGGCTGAGGGTGAAGGACCCGGTGGCTGAGAGCCTAGTGACCGGTGGCTGCGGGCCAAGGGACTGGTGACTAAGGACCAAGGGACGGGTGGCTGAGGGCCAAGCGTCCGGTGGCTGAGGGTCAAGGGACCGGTGGCTGAGTGCCAAGAGACCAGTGGCTGAGGGTCAAGGGACTGGTGGCTGAGGGTCAAGTGACCGGTGGCTGCGGGCCAAGGGACTGGTGACTAAGGACCAAGGGACGGGTGGCTGAGGGCCAAGCGTCCGGTGGCTGAGGGCCAAGGGACCGGTAGCTGAGGGCCAAGGGACCGGTGGCTGAGGGCCAAGGGACCGGTGGCTGAGGGCCAAGGGGCTGGTGGCTGAGGGTCAAGGACCCGGTGGCTGAGAGCCATGTGACCGGTGGCTGAGGTCCAAGGGACTGGTGGCTGAGGACCAAGGGACTGGTGGCTGAGGGTGAAGGACCAGGTGGCTGAGAGCCTAGTGACCGGTGGCTGCGGGCCAAGGGACCGGTGGCTGAGGGCCAAGGGACCGGTGGCTGAGGGCCAAGGGGCTGGTGGCTGAGGGTCAAGGGACCGTTAGCTGAGGGCCAAGGGACCGGTGGCTGAGGGCCAAGGGACCGGTAGCTGAGGGCCAAGGGACCGGTGGCTGAGGGCCAAGGGACCAGTGGCTGAGGGCCAAGGGGCTGGTGGCTGAGGGTCAAGGACCCGGTGGCTGAGAGCCAAGGGACCGGTGGCTGAGGGCCAATGGACCGGTGGCTGAGGGCCAAGGGGCTGGTGGCTGAGGGTCAAGGACCCGGTGGCTGAGGGCCAAGGGACCGGTGGCTGAGGGTGAAGGACCCGGTGGCTGAGAGCCTAGTGACCGGTGGCTGCGGGCCAAGGGACTGGTGGCTAAGGACCAAGGGACGGGTGGCTGAGGGCCAAGCGTCCGGTGGCTGAGGGTCAAGTGACCGGTGGCTGAGAGCCATGTGACGGGTGGCTGAGGTCCAAGGGACTGGTGGCTGAGGGCCAAGGGACCGGTGGCTGAGGGCCAAGGGACTGGTGGCTGAGGGTGAAGGACCCGGTGGCTGAGGGCCAAGGGACCGGTGGCTGAGGGCCAAGGGACTGGTGGCTAAGGACCAAGGGACGGGTGGCTGAGGGCCAAGCGTCCGGTGGCTGAGGGTCAAGTGACCGGTGGCTGAGGGCCAAGGGACTGGTAGCTGAGGGTGAAGGACCCGGTGGCTGAGAGCCTAGTGACCGGTGGCTGCGGGCCAAGGGACTGGTGGCTAAGGACCAAGGGACGGGTGGCTGAGGGCCAAGCGTACGGTGGCTGAGGGTCAAGTGATCGGTGGCTGAGTGCCAAGAGACCAGTGGCTGAGGGTCAAGGGACTGGTGGCTGAGGGTCAAGTGACCGTTGGCTGATGGCCAAGGGACTTGTGGCTGAGGGCCAAGGGACCGGTAGCTGAGGTCCAAGGGACCGGTGGCTGAGGGCCAAGGGTTTGGTGGCTGAGGGACAGGGGACTGGTGGCTGAGGGCCAAGGGGCTGGTGGCTGAGGGCCAAGGGACCGGTGGCTGAGGGCCAAGGGACCGGTGGCTGAGGGCCAAGGGGCTGGTGGCTGAGGGCCAAGGGGCCGGTGGCTGAGGGCCAAGGGGCTGGTGGCTGAGGGCTAAGGGACCGGTGGCTGAGGGCCAAGGGACCGGTGGCTGAGGACCAAGGGTCCAGTTGCTGAGGGCCAAGGGACCGGTGGCTGAGGACCAAGGGTCCAGTTGCTGAGGGCCAAGGGACTGGTGGTTGATGGCCAAGGGACCAGTGGCTGAGGGCCAAGGGACTAGTGGCTGAGGGCCAAGGGACTGGTGGCTGAGGGCCAAGGGACCGGTCGCTGAGGCCCAAGGGACCAGTGGCTGAGGGCCAAGGGACCGGTGGCTGAGGGCCAAGGGACCGGTGTCTGAGGGCCAAGGGACCGGTGGCTGAGGGCCAAGGGACTGGTGGCTAAGGGCCAAGGGTCCGGTGTCTGAGGGCCAAGGGACTGGTGGCTGAGGGCTAAAGGGACCGGTGGCTGAGGGCCAAAGGGTCCGGTGGCTGAGGGACAAAGGGACAGGTGGCTGAGGGCCAAGGGACCGGTGTCTGAGGGCCAAGGGACCGGTGTCTGAGGGCCAAGGGATCAGTGTCTGAGGGCCAAAGGGACCGGTGGCTGATTGCCAAAGGACCGGTGGCTGAGGGCCAAGGGACCAGTGTCTGAGGGCCAAGGGACCGGTGGCTGAGGGACAAGTGACCAGTCGCTGAGGGCCAAGGGTAAGGTCGCTGAGGGCCAAGGGACCGGTGTCTGAGGGCCAAGGGGCCGTTGTCTGAGGGCCAAGGGTCCGGTGTCTGAGGGCCAAGGGACCGGTTACAGAGGGGCAATGGACCTGTTGTGATGGCCAAAGGAATGGTTGCTGAGAGGCAAGGGACCGATGGCTGAGGGTCAAGACCCGGTGGCGAAGGGCCAAGGGACTGGTGGCTGAGCGTCAAGGACCCGGTGGCTGAGGGCCAAGGGACTGGTGGCTGAGGGTCAAGGACGCGGTGGTTGAGACCCAAGTGACCCGTGGCTGAGGGCCAAGGGACCAGTGTCTGAGGGCCAAAGGGACCGGTGGCTGAGGGCCAAGGGTCCGGTCGTTGAGAGCCAAGGGACCGGTGGCTGAGGGTGAAGGTTCCGGTGGCTGAGAGTCAAGGGACCGGTGGCTGAGGGCCAAGGGACCAATTGCGAAGTGCCTAAAAAACAATTGCTGAGGGCTAAATCACCAGGTGCTAAGTGCTAAATGACTGGTTGCTGAGGGCCAAGGGACCTGTTGTGATGGCCAAAGGAATGGTTGCTGAGAGTCAAGGGACCGATGGCTGAGGGTCAAGGACCCGGTGGCTGAGAGCCAAGGGACTGGTGGCTGAGGTCCAAGGGACTGGTGGCTGAAGGTCAAGGACGCGGTGGTTGAGAGCCAAGGGACCGGTGGCTGAGGGCCAAGGGTCCGGTCGCTGAGATCCAAGGGACTGGTGGCTGAGGATCTAGTGACCGGCGGCTGAGGGCCAAGGGAATGGTGGCTGAGAACCAAGGGACTGGTGGCTGAGGGCCAAGGGACTGGTGGCTGAGGGCCAAGCGTCCGGTCGATGAGAGCCAAGGGACTGGTGGCTGAGGACTAAGGGACTGGTGGCTGAGAACCAAGGGACTGGTGGCTGAGGGCCAAGGGACCGGTGGATGAGGGACAAGGTTCCGGTCGCTGAGAGTCAAGGGACCGGTGGCTGAGGACCAAGGGACCAATTGCGAAGTACCTACAGAACAATTGCTGAGGGCTAAATCACCAGGTGCTAAGTGCTAAATGACCGGTTGCTGAGGGCCAAGGGACAAGTTGTGATGGCCAAAGCAATGGTTGCTGAGAGTCAAGGGACCGATGGCTGAGGGCCAAGGGTCCAGTCGCTGAGAGCCAAGGGACTGGTGGCTGAGGATCAAGGGACCGGTGGCTGAGGGCAAAGGGACTGGTGGCTGAGGGTCAAGGACCCGGTGGCTGAGGGCCAAGGGACTGGTGGCTGAGGGTCAAGGACCCGGTGGCTGAGAGCCAAGTGACCGGTGGCTGAGGTCCAAGGGACTGGTGGCTGAGGATCAAGGGACCGGTGGCTGAGGGCAAAGGGACTGGTGGCTGAGGGTCAAGGACCCGGTGGCTGAGGGCCAAGGGACTGGTGGCTGAGGGTCAAGGACCCGGTGGCTGAGAGCCAAGTGACCGGTGGCTGAGGTCCAAGGGACTGGTGGCTGAGGGTCAAGGACCCGGTGGCTGAGGGCCAAGGGACCGGTGGCTGAGGGCCAAGGGAATGGTGGCTGAGAACCAAGGGACTGGTGCTGCGAGCCTAGTGACCGGCGGCTGAGGGCCAAGGGAATGGTGGCTGAGAACCAAGGGACTGGTGGCTGAGGGCCAAGGGACTGGTGGCTGAGGGCCAAGCGTCCGGTCGATGAGAGCCAAGGGACTGGTGGCTGAGGACTAAGGGACTGGTGGCTGAGAACCAATGGACTGGTGGCTGAGGGCCAAGGGACCGGTGGATGAGGGACAAGGGTCCGGTCGCTGACAGTCAAGGGACCGGTGGCTGAGGACCAAGGGACCAATTGCGAAGTGCCTACAGAACAATTGCTGAGGGCTAAATCACCAGGTGCTAAGTGCTAAATGACCGGTTGCTGAGGGCCAAGGGACAAGTTGTGATGGCCAAAGCAATGGTTGCTGAGAGTCAAGGGACCGATGGCTGAGGTTCAAGGACCCGGTGGCTGAGGGCCAAGGGACTAGTGGCTGAGGGTCAAGGACCCAGTGGCTGAGGGCCAATGGACTGGTGGATGAGGGTCAAGGACGCGGTGGCTGAGAGCCAAGTGACCGGTGGCTGAGGGCCAAGGGACCGGTAGCTGAGGGCCAAGAGTCCAGTCGCTGAGAGCCAAGGGACTGGTGGCTGAGGACCAAGGGACTGGTGGCTGAGGGTCAAGGGACCGGTGGCTGAGGGACAAGGGACTGGTGGCTGAGTGTCAAGGACTCGGTGGCTGAGGGCCAAGGGACTGGTGGCTGAGGGTCAAGGGACTGGTAGCTGAGGGCCAAGAGTCCAGTCGCTGAGAGCCAAGGGACTGGTGGCTGAGGAACAAGGGACTGGTGGCTGAGGGTCAAGGGACCGGTGGCTGAGGGACAAGGGACCAGTGGCTGAGGGCCATGGGACCAGTGACTGAGGGCCAAGGGACTGGTGGCTAAGGGTCAAGGGACCGGTGGCTGAGGGCCAAGGGACTGGTGGCTGAGTGTCAAGGACTCGGTGGCTGAGGGCCAAGGGACTGGTGGCTGAGGGTCAAGGACCCGGTGGCTGAGAGCCAAGTGACCGGTGGCTGAGGTCCAAGGGACTGGTGGCTGAGGGCCAAGGGACCGGTGGCTGAGGGCCAAGGGACTGGTGGCTGAGGGTGAAGGACCCGGTGGCTGAGAGCCTAGTGACCGGTGGCTGCGGGCCAAGGGACTGGTGACTAAGGACCAAGGGACGGGTGGCTGAGGGCCAAGCGTCCGGTGGCTGAGGGTCAAGGGACCGGTGGCTGAGTGCCAAGAGACCAGTGGCTGAGGGTCAAGGGACTGGTGGCTGAGGGTCAAGTGACCGTTGGCTGATGGCCAAGGGACTTGTGGCTGAGGGCCAAGGGACCTGTAGCTGAGGGCCAAGGGACCGGTGGCTGAGGGCCAATGGACCGGTGGCTGAGTGCCAAGAGACCAGTGGCTGAGGGTCAAGGGACTGGTGGCTGAGGGTCAAGTGACCGTTGGCTGATGGCCAAGGGACTTGTGGCTGAGTGCCAAGGGACCGGTAGCGGAGGTCCAAGGGACAGGTGGCTGAGGGCCAAGGGTTTGGTGGCTGAGGGACAGGGGACTTGTGGCTGAGGGCCAAGGGGCTGGTGGCTGAGGGCCAAGGGACCGGTGGCTGAGGGCCAAGGGACTGGTGGCTGAGGGTGAAGGACCCGGTGGCTGAGAGCCTAGTGACCGGTGGCTGCGGGCCAAGGGACTGGTGGCTAAGGACCAAGGGACGAGTGGCTGAGGGCCAAGCGTCCGGTGGCTGAGGGTCAAGTGACCGGTGGCTGAGTGCCAAGAGACCAGTGGCTGAGGGTCAAGGGACTGGTGGCTGAGGGTCAAGTGACCGTTGGCTGATGGCCAAGGGACTTGTGGCTGACGGCCAAGGGACCGGTAGCTGAGGTCCAAGGGACCGGTGGCTGAGGGCCAAGGGTTTGGTGGCTGAGGGACAGGGGACTGGTGGCTGAGGGCCAAGGGGCTGGTGGCTGAGGGCCAAGGGACCGGTGGCTGAGGGCCAAGGGACCGGTGGCTGAGGGCCAAGGGGCTGGTGGCTGAGGGCCAAGGGGCCGGTGGCTGAGGGCCAAGGGGCTGGTGGCTGAGGGCTAAGGGACCGGTGGCTGAGGGCCAAGGGACCGGTGGCTGAGGACCAAGGGTCCAGTTGCTGAGGGCCAAGGGACCGGTGGCTGAGGACCAAGGGTCCAGTTGCTGAGGGCCAAGGGACTGGTGGTTGATGGCCAAGGGACCAGTGGCTGAGGGCCAAGGGACTAGTGGCTGAGGGCCAAGGGACTGGTGGCTGAGGGCCAAGGGACCGGTCGCTGAGGCCCAAGGGACCAGTGGCTGAGGGCCAAGGGACCGGTGGCTGAGGGCCAAGGGACCGGTGTCTGAGGGCCAAGGGACCGGTGGCTGAGGGCCAAGGGACTGGTGGCTAAGGGCCAAGGGTCCGGTGTCTGAGGGCCAAGGGACTGGTGGCTGAGGGCCAAAGGGACCGGTGGCTGAGGGCCAAAGGGTCCGGTGGCTGAGGGACAAAGGGACAGGTGGCTGAGGGCCAAGGGACCGGTGTCTGAGGGCCAAGGGACCGGTGTCTGAGGGCCAAGGGATCAGTGTCTGAGGGCCAAAGGGACCGGTGGCTGATTGCCAAAGGACCGGTGGCTGAGGGCCAAGGGACCAGTGTCTGAGGGCCAAGGGACCGGTGGCTGAGGGACAAGTGACCAGTCGCTGAGGGCCAAGGGTAAGGTCGCTGAGGGCCAAGGGACCGGTGTCTGAGGGCCAAGGGGCCGTTGTCTGAGGGCCAAGGGTCCGGTGTCTGAGGGCCAAGGGACCGGTTACAGAGGGGCAATGGACCTGTTGTGATGGCCAAAGGAATGGTTGCTGAGAGGCAAGGGACCGATGGCTGAGGGTCAAGACCCGGTGGCGAAGGGCCAAGGGACTGGTGGCTGAGCGTCAAGGACCCGGTGGCTGAGGGCCAAGGGACTGGTGGCTGAGGGTCAAGGACGCGGTGGTTGAGACCCAAGTGACCCGTGGCTGAGGGCCAAGGGACCAGTGTCTGAGGGCCAAAGGGACCGGTGGCTGAGGGCCAAGGGTCCGGTCGTTGAGAGCCAAGGGACCGGTGGCTGAGGGTGAAGGTTCCGGTGGCTGAGAGTCAAGGGACCGGTGGCTGAGGGCCAAGGGACCAATTGCGAAGTGCCTAAAAAACAATTGCTGAGGGCTAAATCACCAGGTGCTAAGTGCTAAATGACTGGTTGCTGAGGGCCAAGGGACCTGTTGTGATGGCCAAAGGAATGGTTGCTGAGAGTCAAGGGACCGATGGCTGAGGGTCAAGGACCCGGTGGCTGAGAGCCAAGGGACTGGTGGCTGAGGTCCAAGGGACTGGTGGCTGAAGGTCAAGGACGCGGTGGTTGAGAGCCAAGGGACCGGTGGCTGAGGGCCAAGGGTCCGGTCGCTGAGATCCAAGGGACTGGTGGCTGAGGATCTAGTGACCGGCGGCTGAGGGCCAAGGGAATGGTGGCTGAGAACCAAGGGACTGGTGCTGCGAGCCTAGTGACCGGCGGCTGAGGGCCAAGGGAATGGTGGCTGAGAACCAAGGGACTGGTGGCTGAGGGCCAAGGGACTGGTGGCTGAGGGCCAAGCGTCCGGTCGATGAGAGCCAAGGGACTGGTGGCTGAGGACTAAGGGACTGGTGGCTGAGAACCAATGGACTGGTGGCTGAGGGCCAAGGGACCGGTGGATGAGGGACAAGGGTCCGGTCGCTGACAGTCAAGGGACCGGTGGCTGAGGACCAAGGGACCAATTGCGAAGTGCCTACAGAACAATTGCTGAGGGCTAAATCACCAGGTGCTAAGTGCTAAATGACCGGTTGCTGAGGGCCAAGGGACAAGTTGTGATGGCCAAAGCAATGGTTGCTGAGAGTCAAGGGACCGATGGCTGAGGGCCAAGGGTCCAGTCGCTGAGAGCCAAGGGACTGGTGGCTGAGGATCAAGGGACCGGTGGCTGAGGGCAAAGGGACTGGTGGCTGAGGGTCAAGGACCCGGTGGCTGAGGGCCAAGGGACTGGTGGCTGAGGGTCAAGGACCCGGTGGCTGAGAGCCAAGTGACCGGTGGCTGAGGTCCAAGGGACTGGTGGCTGAGGGTCAAGGACCCGGTGGCTGAGGGCCAAGGGACCGGTGGCTGAGGGCCAAGGGAATGGTGGCTGAGAACCAAGGGACTGGTGCTGCGAGCCTAGTGACCGGCGGCTGAGGGCCAAGGGAATGGTGGCTGAGAACCAAGGGACTGGTGGCTGAGGGCCAAGGGACTGGTGGCTGAGGGCCAAGCGTCCGGTCGATGAGAGCCAAGGGACTGGTGGCTGAGGACTAAGGGACTGGTGGCTGAGAACCAATGGACTGGTGGCTGAGGGCCAAGGGACCGGTGGATGAGGGACAAGGGTCCGGTCGCTGACAGTCAAGGGACCGGTGGCTGAGGACCAAGGGACCAATTGCGAAGTGCCTACAGAACAATTGCTGAGGGCTAAATCACCAGGTGCTAAGTGCTAAATGACCGGTTGCTGAGGGCCAAGGGACAAGTTGTGATGGCCAAAGCAATGGTTGCTGAGAGTCAAGGGACCGATGGCTGAGGTTCAAGGACCCGGTGGCTGAGGGCCAAGGGACTAGTGGCTGAGGGTCAAGGACCCAGTGGCTGAGGGCCAATGGACTGGTGGATGAGGGTCAAGGACGCGGTGGCTGAGAGCCAAGTGACCGGTGGCTGAGGGCCAAGGGACCGGTAGCTGAGGGCCAAGAGTCCAGTCGCTGAGAGCCAAGGGACTGGTGGCTGAGGACCAAGGGACTGGTGGCTGAGGGTCAAGGGACCGGTGGCTGAGGGACAAGGGACTGGTGGCTGAGTGTCAAGGACTCGGTCGCTGAGGGCCAAGGGACTGGTGGCTGAGGGTCAAGGGACTGGTAGCTGAGGGCCAAGAGTCCAGTCGCTGAGAGCCAAGGGACTGGTGGCTGAGGAACAAGGGACTGGTGGCTGAGGGTCAAGGGACCGGTGGCTGAGGGACAAGGGACCAGTGGCTGAGGGCCATGGGACCAGTGACTGAGGGCCAAGGGACTGGTGGCTAAGGGTCAAGGGACCGGTGGCTGAGGGCCAAGGGACTGGTGGCTGAGTGTCAAGGACTCGGTGGCTGAGGGCCAAGGGACTGGTGGCTGAGGGTCAAGGACCCGGTGGCTGAGAGCCAAGTGACCGGTGGCTGAGGTCCAAGGGACTGGTGGCTGAGGGCCAAGGGACCGGTGGCTGAGGGCCAAGGGACTGGTGGCTGAGGGTGAAGGACCCGGTGGCTGAGAGCCTAGTGACCGGTGGCTGCGGGCCAAGGGACTGGTGACTAAGGACCAAGGGACGGGTGGCTGAGGGCCAAGCGTCCGGTGGCTGAGGGTCAAGGGACCGGTGGCTGAGTGCCAAGAGACCAGTGGCTGAGGGTCAAGGGACTGGTGGCTGAGGGTCAAGTGACCGTTGGCTGATGGCCAAGGGACTTGTGGCTGAGGGCCAAGGGACCTGTAGCTGAGGGCCAAGGGACCGGTGGCTGAGGGCCAATGGACCGGTGGCTGAGTGCCAAGAGACCAGTGGCTGAGGGTCAAGGGACTGGTGGCTGAGGGTCAAGTGACCGTTGGCTGATGGCCAAGGGACTTGTGGCTGAGTGCCAAGGGACCGGTAGCGGAGGTCCAAGGGACAGGTGGCTGAGGGCCAAGGGTTTGGTGGCTGAGGGACAGGGGACTTGTGGCTGAGGGCCAAGGGGCTGGTGGCTGAGGGCCAAGGGACTGGTGGCTGAGGGCCAAGGGACTGGTGGCTGAGGGTGAAGGACCCGGTGGCTGAGAGCCTAGTGACCGGTGGCTGCGGGCCAAGGGACTGGTGGCTAAGGACCAAGGGACGAGTGGCTGAGGGCCAAGCGTCCGGTGGCTGAGGGTCAAGTGACCGGTGGCTGAGTGCCAAGAGACCAGTGGCTGAGGGTCAAGGGACTGGTGGCTGAGGGTCAAGTGACCGTTGGCTGATGGCCAAGGGACTTGTGGCTGAGGGCCAAGGGACCGGTAGCTGAGGTCCAAGGGACCGGTGGCTGAGGGCCAAGGGTTTGGTGGCTGAGGGACAGGGGACTGGTGGCTGAGGGCCAAGGGGCTGGTGGCTGAGGGCCAAGGGACCGGTGGCTGAGGGCCAAGCGACCGGTGGCTGAGGGCCAAGGGGCTGGTGGCTGAGGGCCAAGGGGCCGGTGGCTGAGGGCCAAGGGGCTGGTGGCTGAGGGCTAAGGGACCGGTGGCTGAGGGCCAAGGGACCGGTGGCTGAGGACCAAGGGTCCAGTTGCTGAGGGCCAAGGGACTGGTGGTTGATGGCCAAGGGACCAGTGGCTGAGGGCCAAGGGACTAGTGGCTGAGGGCCAAGGGACTGGTGGCTGAGGGCCAAGGGACCGGTCGCTGAGGCCCAAGGGACCAATGGCTGAGGGCCAAGGGACCGGTGGCTGAGGGCCAAGGGACCGGTGTCTGAGGGCCAAGGGACCGGTTGCTGAGGGCCAAGGGACTGGTGGCTAAGGGCCAAGGGTCCGGTGTCTGAGGGCCAAGGGACCGGTGGCTGAGGGCCAAAGGGACCGGTGGCTGAGGGCCAAAGGGTCCGGTGGCTGAGGGACAAAGGGACCGGTGGCTGAGGGCCAAGGGACCTGTGTCTGAGGGCCAAGGGACCGGTGTCTGAGGGCCAAGGGATCAGTGTCTGAGGGCCAAAGGGACCGGTGGCTGATTGCCAAAGGACCGGTGGCTGAGGGCCAAGGGACCAGTGTCTGAGGGCCAAGGGACCGGTGGCTGAGGTACAAGTGACCAGTCGCTTGGGCCAAGGGTCCGGTCGCTGAGGGCCAAGGGACCGGTGTCTGAGGGCCAAGGGGCCGTTGTCTGAGGGCCAAGGGTCCGGTGTCTGAGGGCCAAGGGACCGGTTACAGAGGGGCAATGGACCTGTTGTGATGGCCAAAGGAATGGTTGCTGAGAGTCAAGGGACCGATGGCTGAGGGTCAAGACCCGGTGGCGAAGGGCCAAGGGACTGGTGGCTGAGCGTCAAGGACCCGGTGGCTGAGGGCCAAGCGACTGGTGGCTGAGGGTCAAGGACGCGGTGGTTGAGAGCCAAGTGACCGGTGGCTGAGGGCCAAGGGACCAGTGTCTGAGGGCCAAAGGGACCGGTGGCTGAGGGCCAAGGGTCCGGTCGTTGAGAGCCAAGGGACCGGTGGCTGAGGGTGAAGGTTCCGGTGGCTGAGAGTCAAGGGACCGGTGGCTGAGGGCCAAGGGACCAATTGCGAAGTGCCTAAAAAACAATTGCTGAGGGCTAAATCACCAGGTGCTAAGTGCTAAATGACTGGTTGCTGAGGGCCAAGGGACCTGTTGTGATGGCCAAAGGAATGGTTGCTGAGAGTCAAGGGACCGATGGCTGAGGGTCAAGGACCCGGTGGCTGAGAGCCAAGGGACTGGTGGCTGAGGTCCAAGGGACTGGTGGCTGAAGGTCAAGGACGCGGTGGTTGAGAGCCAAGGGACCGGTGGCTGAGGGCCAAGGGTCCGGTCGCTGAGATCCAAGGGACTGGTGGCTGAGGATCTAGTGACCGGCGGCTGAGGGCCAAGGGAATGGTGGCTGAGAACCAAGGGACTGGTGGCTGAGGGCCAAGGGACTGGTGGCTGAGGGCCAAGCGTCCGGTCGATGAGAGCCAAGGGACTGGTGGCTGAGGACTAAGGGACTGGTGGCTGAGAACCAAGGGACTGGTGGCTGAGGGCCAAGGGACCGGTGGATGAGGGACAAGGTTCCGGTCGCTGAGAGTCAAGGGACCGGTGGCTGAGGGCCAAGGGACCGGTGGCTGAGGGTCAACGGACCGGTGGCTGAGGTCCACGGGACCGGTGGTAAAGGGCCAAGGAACCAATTGCTCAGTGCCAAGGGGCCGGTGGCTGAGGGCCAAGAGACCGGTTGCTCAGTGCCAAGGGACTGGTGGCTGAGGGCCAAGGGACTGGTGGCTAAGGGTCAACGGACCGGTGGCTGAGGGCCAAGTGACCGGTTGCTCAGTACCAAGGGACCAGTGGCTGAGGGCCAAGGGACCCGTGGCTGATGGACAAGGAACCAGTCACTGAGAGCCAAGGGTCCAGTCGCTGAGGGCCAAGGGTCCGGTGGCTGAGGGCCAAGGGACTGGTGGCTGAGGGCCAAGCGTCCGGTCGATGAGAGCCAAGGGACTGCTGGCTGAGGACTAAGGGACTGGTGGCTGAGAACCAAGGGACTGGTGGCTGAGGGCCAAGGGACCGGTGGATGAGGGACAAGGTTCCGGTCGCTGAGAGTCAAGGGACCGGTGGCTGAGGGCCAAGGGACCGGTGGCTGAGGGTCAACGGACCGGTGGCTGAGGTCCACGGGACCGGTGGTTAAGGGCCAAGGAACCAATTGCTCAGTGCCAAGGGGCCGGTGGCTGAGGGCCAAGTGACCGGTTGCTCAGTGCCAAGGGACTGGTGGCTGAGGGCCAAGGGACTGGTGGCTAAGGGTCAACGGACCGGTGGCTGAGGGCCAAGTGACCGGTTGCTCAGTACCAAGGGACCAGTGGCTGAGGGCCAAGGGACCCGTGGCTGATGGACAAGGAACCAGTCACTGAGAGCCAAGGGTCCAGTCGCTGAGGGCCAAGGGTCCGGTGGCTGAGGGCCAAGGGACTGGTGGCTGAGAGCCAAGGGACCAGTCGCTGAGGGCCAAGGGTCCGGTCGCTGAGGGCCAAGGGTCCGGTCGCTGAGGGCCAAGGGTCCGATGGCTGAGAGCCAAGGGACCGGTGGCTGAGGGCGAAGGACTCGGTGGCTGAGAGCCAAGGGTCCGGTCGCTGAGGGTCAAGGACCCGGTGGCTGAGGGCCAAGGGACTCGGTGGCTGAGGGTCAAGGATCCGGTGGCTGAGAGCCAAGGGACCGTTGGCTGAGGGCCAAGGGACCAATTGCGAAGTGCCTAAAGAACAATTGCTAAGGGCTAAATCACCAGGTGCTAAGTGCTAAATGACCAGTTGCTGAGGGCCAAAGGACCAGTTGTAATGGCCAAAGGAATGGTTGCTGAGAGTCAAGGGACCAATGGCTGAGGGTCAAGGACCCGGTGGCTGAGGGCCAAGGATCCGGTCGCTTGAGCCAAGGGACTGGTGGCTGAGGACCAAGGGACTGGTCGCTGAGGGCCAAGGGAACGGTGGCTGAGGGACAAGGGACCGGTGGCTGAGGGCCAAGGGACCGGTGGCTGAGGGCCAAGGGTCCGGTCGCTGAGAGCCAAGGGACCAGTTGCTGAGGGCCAAGGATCCAGTCGCTGAGAGCCAAGGGACTGGTGGCTGAGGACCAAGGGACTAGTTGCTGAGGGCCAAGGGACCGGTGGCTGAGGGCCAACTGACCGGTGGCTGAGGGCCAAGGGGCTGGTGGCTGAGGGCCAAGGGACCGGTGGCTGAAGGCCAAGGGTCTAGTTGCTGAGGGCCAATGGACCGGTGGCTGAGCGTCAAGGGACCGGTGGCTGAGGGCCAAGGGGTTGGTGGCTGACGGCCAAGGGGTTGGTGGCTGAGGGCCAAGGGACCGGTGGCTGAAGGCCAAGGGACTGGTGGCTGAGGGCCAAGGGTCATGTTGCTGAGGGCCAATGGACCGGTGGCTGAGGGCCAAGGGACAGGGGCCTGAGGGCCAAGGGACCGGTGGCTGAGGGCCAAGGGACCGATGGCTGAGGGCCAAGGGGCTGGTGGCTGAGAGCCAATGGACCGGTGGCTGAGGGCCAGGGGGCTGGTGGCTGAGGGACAAGGGGCTGGTGGCTGAGGGTCAAGGGACCGGCGGCTGAGGGTCAAGGGACCGGTGGCTGAGGGCCAAGGGGCCGGTGGCTGAGGGACAAGGGACCGGTGGCTGAGGCTCAAGGGACCGGTGGCTGAGGGCCAAGGGTCTAGCTGCTGAGGGCTAAGGGACCGGTGGCTGAGGGCCAAGGACCTGGTTGTGAGTGCCAAGAGACCGGTGGCTGAGGGTCAACGGACCGGTGGCTGAGGGCCAAGAGACCGGTTGCTCAGTGCCAAGGGACCGCTGGCTGAGGGCCAAGGGACCGGTGGCTGATGGCCAAGGGACCGGTGGCTGAGGGCCAAGGGACTGTTGGCTGAGGGCCAAGGGACCGGTCGCTGAGGGCCAAGGGACCAGTGTCTGAGTGCCAAAGGGACCGGTGGCTGAGGGCCAAGGGTCTGGTCGCTGAGAGCCAAGGGACCGGTGGCTGAGGACCAAGGGACCAATTGCGAAGTGCCTAAAAAACAATTTATGAGTGCTAAATCACCAGGTGCTAAGTGCTAAATGACCGGTTGCTGAGGGCCAAGGGACCAGTTGTGATGGCCAAAGGAATGGTTGCTGAGAGTCAAGGGACCGATGGTTGAGGGTCAAGGACCCGGTAGCTGAGAGCCAAGGGACTGGTGGCTGAGGTCCAAGGGACTGGTGGCTGAAGGTCAAGGACGCGGTGGTTGAGAGCCAAGTGACCGGTGGCTGAGGGGCAAGGGACCGGTGGCTGAGGGCCAAGGGTCCAGTCGCTGAGAGCCAAGGGACTGCTGGCTGAGGATCAAGGGACCGGTGGCTGAGGGCAAAGGGACTGGTGGCTGAGGGTCAAGGACCCGGTGGCTGAGGGCCAAGGGACTGGTGGCTGAGGGTCAAGGACCCGGTGGCTGAGAGCCAATTGACCGGTGGCTGAGGTCCAAGGGACTGGTGGCTGAGGGTCAAGGACCCGGTGGCTGAGGGCCAAGGGACCGGTGGCTGAGGGCCAAGGGAATGGTGGCTGAGAACCAAGGGACTGGTGGCTGCGAGCCTAGTGACCGGCGGCTGAGGGCCAAGGGAATGGTGGCTGAGAACCAAGGGACTGGTGGCTGAGGGCCAAGGGACTGGTGGCTGAGGGCCAAGCGTCCGGTCGATGAGAGCCAAGGGACTGGTGGCTGAGGACTAAGGGACTGGTGGCTGAGAACCAAGGGACTGGTGGCTGAGGGCCAAGGGACCGGTGGATGAGGGACAAGGGTCCGGTCGCTGAGAGTCAAGGGACCGGTGGCTGAGGACCAAGGGACCAATTGCGAAGTGCCTACAGAACAATTGCTGAGGGCTAAATCACCAGGTGCTAAGTGCTAAATGACCGGTTGCTGAGGGCCAAGGGACAAGTTGTGATGGCCAAAGCAATGGTTGCTGAGAGTCAAGGGACCGATGGCTGAGGTTCAAGGACCCGGTGGCTGAGGGCCAAGAGACTAGTGGCTGAGGGTCAAGGACCCAGTGGCTGAGGGCCAATGGACTGGTGGATGAGGGTCAAGGACGCGGTGGCTGAGAGCCAAGTGACCGGTGGCTGAGGGCCAAGGGACCGGTAGCTGAGGGCCAAGAGTCCAGTCGCTGAGAGCCAAGGGACTGGTGGCTGAGGACCAAGGGACTGGTGGCTGAGGGTCAAGGGACCGGTGGCTGAGGGACAAGGGACTGGTGGCTGAGTGTCAAGGACTCGGTGGCTGAGGGCCAAGGGACTGGTGGCTGAGGGTCAAGGGACTGGTAGCTGAGGGCCAAGAGTCCAGTCGCTGAGAGCCAAGGGACTGGTGACTGAGGAACAAGGGACTGGTGGCTGAGGGTCAAGGGACCGGTGGCTGAGGGACAAGGGACCAGTGGCTGAGGGCCATGGGACCAGTGACTGAGGGCCAAGGGACTGGTGGCTAAGGGTCAAGGGACCGGTGGCTGAGGGCCAAGGGACTGGTGGCTGAGTGTCAAGGACTCGGTGGCTGAGGGTCAAGGGACTGGTGGCTGAGGGTCCAGGACCCGGTTGCTGAGAGCCAAGTGACCGGTGGCTGAGGTCCAAGGGACTGGTGGCTGAGGGCCAAGGGACCGGTGGCTGAGGGCCAAGGGACTGGTGGCTGAGGGTGAAGGACCCGGTGGCTGAGAGCCTAGTGACCGGTGGCTGCGGGCCAAGGGACTGGTGGCTAAGGACCAAGGGACGGGTGGCTGAGGGCCAAGCGTCCGGTGGCTGAGGGTCAAGGGACCGGTGGCTGAGTGCCAAGAGACCAGTGGCTGAGGGTCAAGGGACTGGTGGCTGAGAGCCAAGTGACCGGTGGCTGAGGTCCAAGGGACTGGTGGCTGAGGGCCAAGGGACCGGTGGCTGAGGGCCAAGGGACTGGTGGCTGAGGGTGAAGGACCCGGTGGCTGAGAGCCTAGTGACCGGTGGCTGCGGGCCAAGGGACTGGTGGCTAAGGACCAAGGGACGGGTGGCTGAGGGCCAAGCGTCCGGTGGCTGAGGGTCAAGGGACCGGTGGCTGAGTGCCAAGAGACCAGTGGCTGAGGGTCAAGGGACTGGTGGCTGAGGGTCAAGTGACCGTTGGCTGATGGCCAAGGGACTTGTGGCTGAGGGCCAAGGGACCGGTAGCTGAGGGCCAAGGGACCGGTGGCTGAGGGCCAATGGACCGGTGGCTGAGGGCCAAGGGGCTGGTGGCTGAGGGTCAAGGACCCGGTGGCTGAGAGCCATGTGACCGGTGGCTGAGGTCCAAGGGACTGGTTGCTGAGGGCCAAGGAACCGGTGGCTGAGGGCCAAGGGACTGGTGGCTGAGGGTGAAGGACCCGGTGGCTGAGAGCCTAGTGACCGGTGGCTGAGGTCCAAGGGACTGGTGGCTGAGGGCCAAGGGACCGGTGGCTGAGGGCCAAGGGACTGGTGGCTGAGGGTGAAGGACCCGGTGGCTGAGAGCCTAGTGACCGGTGGCTGCGGGCCAAGGGACTGGTGGCTAAGGACCAAGGGACGGGTGGCTGAGGGCCAAGCGTCCGGTGGCTGAGGGTCAAGGGACCGGTGGCTGAGTGCCAAGAGACCAGTGGCTGAGGGTCAAGGGACTGGTGGCTGAGGGTCAAGTGACCGTTGGCTGATGGCCAAGGGACTTGTGGCTGAGGGCCAAGGGACCGGTAGCTGAGGACCAAGGGACCGGTGGCTGAGGGCCAATGGACCGGTGGCTGAGGGCCAAGGGGCTGGTGGCTGAGGGTCAAGGACCCGGTGGCTGAGAGCCATGTGACCGGTGGCTGAGGTCCAAGGGACTGGTTGCTGAGGGCCAAGGGACCGGTGGCTGAGGGCCAAGGGACTGGTGGCTGAGGGTGAAGGACCCGGTGGCTGAGAGCCTAGTGACCGGTGGCTGCGGGCCAAGGGACTGGTGGCTAAGGACCAAGGGACGGGTGGCTGAGGGCCAAGCGTCCGCTGGCTGAGGGTCAAGTGACCGGTGGCTGAGTGCCAAGAGACCAGTGGCTGAGGGTCAAGGGACTGGTGGCTGAGGGTCAAGTGACCGTTGGCTGATGGCCAAGGGACTTGTGGCTGAGGGCCAAGGGACCGGTAGCTGAGGTCCAAGGGACCGGTGGCTGAGGGCCAAGGGTTTGGTGGCTGAGGGACAGGGGACTGGTGGCTGAGGGCCAAGGGGCTGGTGGCTGAGGGCCAAGGGACCGGTGGCTGAGGGCCAAGGGACCGGGGCTGAGGGCCAAGGGGCTGGTGGCTGAGGGCCAAGGGGCCGGTGGCTGAGGGCCAAGGGGCTGGTGGCTGAGGGCTAAGGGACCGGTGGCTGAGGGCCAAGGGACCGGTGGCTGAGGACCAAGGGTCCAGTTGCTGAGGGCCAAGGGACTGGTGGTTGATGGCCAAGGGACCAGTGGCTGAGGGCCAAGGGACTAGTGGCTGAGCGCCAAGGGACTGGTGGCTGAGGGCCAAGGGACCGGTCGCTGAGGCCCAAGGGACCAGTGGCTGAGGGCCAAGGGACCGGTGGCTGAGGGCCAAGGGACCGGTGTCTTAGGGCCAAGGGACCGGTGGCTGAGGGCCAAGGGACTGGTGGCTAAGGGCCAAGGGTCCGGTGTCTGAGGGCCAAGGGACCGGTGGCTGAGGGCCAAAGGGACCGGTGGCTGAGGGCCAAAGGGTCCGGTGGCTGAGGGACAAAGGGACCGGTGGCTGAGGGCCAAGGGACCGGTGTCTGAGGGCCAAGGGACCGGTGTCTGAGGGCCAAGGGATCAGTGTCTGAGCGCCAAAGGGACCGGTGGCTGATTGCCAAAGGACCGGTGGCTGAGGGCCAAGGGACCAGTGTCTGAGGGCCAAGGGACCGGTGGCTGAGGGACAAGTGACCAGTCGCTGAGGGCCAAGGGTCCGGTCGCTGAGGGCCAAGGGACCGGTGTCTGAGGGCCAAGGGGCCGTTGTCTGAGGGCCAAGGGTCCGGTGTCTGAGGGCCAAGGGACCGGTTACAGAGGGGCAATGGACCTGTTGTGATGGCCAAAGGAATGGTTGCTGAGAGTCAAGGGACCGATGGCTGAGGGTCAAGACCCGGTGGCGAAGGGCCAAGTGACTGGTGGCTGAGCGTCAAGGACCCGGTGGCTGAGGGCCAAGGGACTGGTGGCTGAGGGTCAAGGACGCGGTGGTTGAGAGCCAAGTCACCGGTGGCTGAGGGCCAAGGGACCAGTGTCTGAGGGCCAAAGGGACCGTTGGCTGAGGGCCAAGGGTCCGGTCGTTGAGAGCCAAGGGACCGGTGGCTGAGGGTGAAGGTTCCGGTGGCTGAGAGTCAAGGGACCGGTGGCTGAGGGCCAAGGGAGCAATTGCGAAGTGCCTAAAAAACAATTGCTGAGGGCTAAATCACCAGGTGCTAAGTGCTAAATGACTGGTTGCTGAGGGCCAAGGGACCTGTTGTGATGGCCAAAGGAATGGTTGCTGAGAGTCAAGGGACCGATGGCTGAGGGTCAAGGACCCGGTGGCTGAGAGCCAAGGGACTGGTGGCTGAGGTCCAAGGGACTGGTGGCTGAAGGTCAAGGACGCGGTGGTTGAGAGCCAAGGGACCGGTGGCTGAGGGCCAAGGGTCCGGTCGCTGAGATCCAAGGGACTGGTGGCTGAGGATCTAGTGACCGGCGGCTGAGGGCCAAGGGAATGGTGGCTGAGAACCAAGGGACTGGTGGCTGAGGGCCAAGGGACTGGTGGCTGAGGGCCAAGCGTCCGGTCGATGAGAGCCAAGGGACTGGTGGCTGAGGACTAAGGGACTGGTGGCTGAGAACCAAGGGACTGGTGGCTGAGGGCCAAGGGACCGGTGGATGAGGGACAAGGTTCCGGTCGCTGAGAGTCAAGGGACCGGTGGCTGAGGACCAAGGGACCAATTGCGAAGTACCTACAGAACAATTGCTGAGGGCTAAATCACCAGGTGCTAAGTGCTAAATGACCGGTTGCTGAGGGCCAAGGGACAAGTTGTGATGGCCAAAGCAATGGTTGCTGAGAGTCAAGGGACCGATGGCTGAGGTTCAAGGACCCGGTGGCTGAGGGCCAAGGGACTAGTGGCTGAGGGTCAAGGACCCAGTGGCTGAGGACCAATGGACTGGTGGATGAGGGTCAAGGACGCGGTGGCTGAGAGCCAAGTGACCGGTGGCTGAGGGCAAGGGACCGGTAGCTGAGGGCCAAGAGTCCAGTCGCTGAGAGCCAAGGGACTGGTGGCTGAGGACCAAGGGACTGGTGGCTGAGGGTCAAGGGACCGGTGGCTGAGGGACAAGGGACTGGTGGCTGAGTGTCAAGGACTCGGTGGCTGAGAGCCAAGTGACCGGTGGCTGAGGGCCAAGGGACCGGTAGCTGAGGGCCAAGAGTCCAGTCGCTGAGAGCCAAGGGACTGGTGGCTGAGGAACAAGGGACTGGTGGCTGAGGGTCAAGGCACCGGTGGCTGAGGGACAAGGGACCAGTGGCTGAGGGCCATGGGACCAGTGACTGAGGGCCAAGGGACTGGTGGCTAAGGGTCAAGGGACCGGTGGCTGAGGGCCAAGGGACTGGTGGCTGAGTGTCAAGGACTCGGTGGCTGAGGGCCAAGGGACTGGTGGCTGAGGGTCAAGGACCCGGTGGCTGAGAGCCAAGTGACCGGTGGCTGAGGTCCAAGGGTCTGGTGGCTGAGGGCCAAGGGACCGGTGGCTGAGGGCCAAGGGACTGGTGGCTGAGGGTGAAGGACCCGGTGGCTGAGAGCCTAGTGACCGGTGGCTGCGGGCCAAGGGACTGGTGGCTAAGGACCAAGGGACGGGTGGCTGAGGGCCAAGCGTCCGGTGGCTGAGGGTCAAGGGACCGGTGGCTGAGTGCCAAGAGACCAGTGGCTGAGGGTCAAGGGACTGGTGGCTGAGGGTCAAGTGACCGTTGGCTGATGGCCAAGGGACTTGTGGCTGAGGGCCAAGGGACCGGTAGCTGAGGGCCAAGGGACCGGTGGCTGAGGGCCAATGGACCGGTGGCTGAGGGCCAAGGGGCTGGTGGCTGAGGGTCAAGGACCCGGTGGCTGAGAGCCATGTGACCGGTGGCTGAGGTCCAAGGGACTGGTGGCTGAGGGCCAAGGGACCGGTGGCTGAGGGCCAAGGGACTGGTGGCTGAGGGTGAAGGACCCGGTGGCTGAGAGCCTAGTGACCGGTGGCTGTGGGCCAAGGGACTGGTGGCTAAGGACCAAGGGACGGGTGGCTGAGGGCCAAGCGTCCGGTGGCTGAGGGTCAAGGGACCGGTGGCTGAGTGCCAAGAGACCAGTGGCTGAGGGCCAAGGGACCGGTGTCTGAGGGCCAAGGGACCGGTGGCTGAGGGCCAAGGGACTGGTGGCTAAGGGCCAAGGGTCCGGTGTCTGAGGGCCAAGGGACCGGTGGCTGAGGGCCAAAGGGACCGGTGGCTGAGGGCCAAAGGGTCCGGTGGCTGAGGGACAAAGGGACCGGTGGCTGAGGGCCAAGGGACCGGTGTCTGTGGGCCAAGGGACCGGTGTCTGAGGGCCAAGGGACCAGTGTCTGAGGGCCAAAGGGACCGGTGGCTGATTGCCAAAGGACCGGTGGCTGAGGGCCAAGGGACCGGTGTCTGAGGGCCAAGGGACCGGTGGCTGAGGGACAAGGGACCAGTCGCTGAGGGCCAAGGGTCCGGTCGCTGAGGGCCAAGGGACCGGTGTCTGAGGGCCAAGGGGCCGTTGTCTGAGGGCCAAGGGTCCGGTGTCTGAGGGCCAAGGGACCGGTTACAGAGGGGCAATGGACCTGTTGTGATGGCCAAAGGAATGGTTGCTGAGAGTCAAGGGACCGATGGCTGAGGGTCAAGGACCCGGTGGCGAAGGGCCAAGGGACTGGTGGCTGAGGGTCAAGGACCCGGTGGCTGAGGGCCAAGGGACTGGTGGCTGAGGGGCAAGGACGCGGTGGTTGAGAGCCAAGTGACCGGTGGCTGAGGGCCAAGGGACCAGTGTCTGAGGGCCAAAGGGACCGGTGGCTGAGGGCCAAGGGTCCGGTCGTTGAGAGCCAAGGGACCGGTGGCTGAGGGTGAAGGTTCCGGTGGCTGAGAGTCAAGGGACCGGTGGCTGAGGGCCAAGGGACCAATTGCGAAGTGCCTAAAAAACAATTGCTGAGGGCTAAATCACCAGGTGCTAAGTGCTAAATGACTGGTTGCTGAGGGCCAAGGGACCTGTTGTGATGGCCAAAGCAATGGTTGCTGAGAGTCAAGGGACCGACGGCTGAGGGTCAAGGACCCGGTGGCTGAGAGCCAAGGGACTGGTGGCTGAGGTCCAAGGGACTGGTGGCTGAAGGTCAAGGACGCGGTGGTTGAGAGCCAAGGGACCGGTGGCTGAGGGCCAAGGGTCCGGTCGCTGAGATCCAAGGGACTGGTGGCTGAGGATCTAGTGACCGGCGGCTGAGGGCCAAGGGTCCGGTCGCTGAGAACCAAGGGACTGGTGGCTGAGGACCAAGGGACTGGTGGCTGAGGGTCAAGGGACCGGTGGCTGACGGCCAAGGAACCAGTGGCAGGGGGCCAAGGGACTGGTGGCTGAGGGTCAAGGGACCGGTGGCTGAGGACAAAGGGACTGGTGGCTGAGGGTCAAGGACCCGGTGGCTGAGGGCCAAGGGACTGGTGGTTGAGGGTCAAGGACCCGGTGGCTGAGAGCCAAGTGACCGGTGGCTGAGGTCCAAGGGACTGGTGGCTGAGGGTCAAGGACCCGGTGACTGAGAGCCTAGGGACTGGTGGCTGAGAACCAAGGGACTGGTGGCTGAGGGCCAAGGGACCGGTGGATGAGGGCCAAGGGTGCGGTCGCTGAGAGCCAAGGGACCGGTGGCTGAGGACCAAGGGACTGGTGGCTGAGAATCAAGGGACTGGTGGCTGAGGGCCAAGCGACCGGTGGATGAGGGCCAAGGGTCCGGTCGCTGAGAGCCAAGGGACCGGTGGCTGAGCACCGAGGGACCAATTGCGAAGTGCCTAAAGAACAACTGCTGAGGGCTAAATCACCAGGTGCCAACTGCTAAATGACCGCTTGCTGAGGGCCAAGGGACAAGTTGTGATGGCCAAAGGAATGGTTGCCGAGAGTCAAGGGACCGATGGCTGAGGGTCAAGGGACTAGTGGCTGAGGGTCAAGGACCCAGTGGCTGAGGGCCAATGGACTGGTGGCTGAGGGTCAAGGACGCGGTGGCTGAGAGCCAAGTGACCGGTGGCTGAGGGCCAAGGGACCGGTGGCTGAGGGCGAAGAGTCCAGTCGCTGAGAGCCAAGGGACTGGTGGCTGAGGGTCAAGGGACCGGTGGCTGATGGCCAAGGGACTTGTGGCTGAGTGTCAAGGACCCCGTGACTGAGGGCCAAGCGTCTGGTGGCTGAGGGTCAACGACCCGGTGGCTGAGAGCCAAGTGACCGGTGGCTGAGGTCCAAGGGACTGGTGGCTGAGGGCCAAGGGACCGGTGATTGAGGGCCAAGGGGCTGGTGGCTGAGGGCCAAGGGACCGGTGGTTGAGGGCCAAGGGGCTGGTGGCTGAGGGTCAAGGACCCGGTGGCTGAGAGCCTAGTGACCGGTGGCTGAGGGCCAAGGGACTGGTGGCTGAGGACCAAGCGACCTGTGGCTGAGGGCTAAGAGACTGGTGGCTGAGGGCCAAGGGACCAGTGGCTGAGGGCCAAGGGACCGGTGGCTGAGGTCCACGGGACCGGTGGCTGAGTGCCAAGGGACCAGTGGCTGAAGGCCAAGGGACAGGTGGCTGAGGGCCAAAGACTGTTGGCTGAGGGCCAAGGGACCGGTGGCTGAGGGCCAAGGGGCTGGTGGCTGAGGGTCAAGGACGCGGTGGTTGAGAGCCAAGGGACCGGTGGCTGAGCGCCAAGGGTCCGGTCGCCAAGATCCAAGGGACTGGTGGCTGAGGGTCAAGGACGCGGTGGTTGAGAGCCAAGGGACTGGTGGCTGAGGACTAAGGGACTGGTGGCTGAGAACCAAGGGACTGGTGGCTGAGGGCCAAGCGACCGGTGGATGAGGGACAAGGGTCCGGTCGCTGAGAGTCAAGGGACCGGTGGCTGAGGACCAAGGGACCAATTGCGAAGTGCCTACAGAACAATTGCTGAGGGCTAAATCACCAGGTGCTAAGTGCTAAATGACCGGTTGCTGAGGGCCAAGGGACAAGTTGTGATGGCCAAAGCAATGGTTGCTGAGAGTCAAGGGACCGATGGCTGAGGTTCAAGGACCCGGTGGCTGAGGGCCAAGGGACTAGTGGCTGAGGGTCAAGGACCCAGTGGCTGAGGGCCAATGGACTGGTGGATGAGGGTCAAGGACGCGGTGGCTGAGAGCCAAGTGACCGGTGGCTGAGGGCCAAGGGACCGGTAGCTGAGGGCCAAGAGTCCAGCCGCTGAGAGCCAAGGGACTGGTGGCTGAGGACCAAGGGACTGGTGGCTGAGGGTCAAGGGACCGGTGGCTGAGGGACAAGGGACTGGTGGCTGAGTGTCAAGGACTCGGTGGCTGAGGGCCAAGGGACTGGTGGCTGAGGGTCAAGGGACTGGTAGCTGAGGGCCAAGAGTCCAGTCGCTGAGAGCTAAGGGACTGGTGGCTGAGGAACAAGGGACTGGTGGCTGAGGGTCAAGGGACCGGTGGATGAGGGACAAGGGACTGGTGGCTAAGGGTCAAGGGACCGGTGGCTGAGGGCCAAGGGACTGGTGGCTGAGTGTCAAGGACTCGGTGGCTGAGGGCCAAGGGACTGGTGGCTGAGGGTCAAGGACCCGGTGGCTGAGAGCCAAGTGACCGGTGGCTGAGGTCCAAGGGACTGGTGGTTGAGGGCCAAGGGACCGGTGGCTGAGGGCCAAGGGACTGGTGGCTGAGGGTGAAGGACCCGGTGGCTGAGAGCCTAGTGACCGGTGGCTGCGGGCCAAGGGACTGGTGGCTAAGGACCAAGGGACGGGTGGCTGAGGGCCAAGCGTCCGGTGGCTGAGGGTCAAGGGACCGGTGGCTGAGTGCCAAGAGACCAGTGGCTGAGGGTCAAGGGACTGGTGGCTGAGTGTCAAGTGACCGTTAGCTGATGGCCAAGGGACTTGTGGCTGAGGGCCAAGGGACCGGTAGCTGAGGGCCAAGGGACCGGTGGCTGAGGGCCAATGGACCGGTGGCTGAGGGCCAAGGGGCTGGTGGCTGAGGGTCAAGGACCCGGTGGCTGAGGGCCAAGGACCCGGTGGCTGAGAGCCATGTGACCGGTGGCTGAGGTCCAAGGGACTGGTGGCTGAGGGCCAAGGGACCGGTGGCTGAGGGCCAAGGGACTGGTGGCTGAGGGCCAAGAGACCAGTGGCTGAGGTCCAAGGGGCTGGTGGCTGAGGGCCAAGGGACCGGTGGCTGAGGGCCAAGGGACTGGTGGCTGAGGGTGAAGGACCCGGTGGCTGAGAGCCTAGTGACCGGTGGCTGCGGGCCAAGGGACTGGTGGCTAAGGTCCAAGGGACGGATGGCTGAGGGCCAAGCGTCCGGTGTCTGAAGGTCAAGGGACCGGTGGCTGAGTGCCAAGAGACCAGTGGCTGAGGGTCAAGGGACTGGTGGCTGAGGGTCAAGTGACCGTTGGCTGAGGGCCAAGGGACTTGTGGCTGAGGGCCAAGGGACCGGTAGCTGAGGGCCAAGGGACCGGTGGCTGAGGGCCAAGGGACCGGTGGCTGAGGGCCAAGGGGCTGCTGGCTGAGAGCAAATGGACCGGTGGCTGAGGGCCAAGGGTCTGGTGGCTGAGGGACAAGGGACTGGTGGCTGAGGGCCAAGGGGCTCGTGGCTGAGGGCCAAGGGACCGATGGCTGAGGGTCAAGGGACCGGTGGCTGAGGGCCAAGGGGCTGGTGGCTGAGGGCCAAGGGACCGGTGGCTGAGGGCCAAGGGGCTGGTGGCTGAGGGCTAAGGGACCGGTGGCTGAGGGCCAAGGGACCGGTGGCTGAGGACCAAGGGTGCAGTTGCTGAGGGCTAAGGGACTGGTGGCTGATGGCCAAGGGACCAGTGGCTGAGGGCCAAGGGACTAGTGGCTGAGGGCCAAGGGACTGGTGGCTGAGGGCCAAGGGACCGGTCGCTGAGGCCCAAGGGACCAGTGGCTGATGGCCAAGGGACCGGTAGCTGAGGGCCAAGGGACCGGTGTCTGAGGGCCAAGGGACCGGTGGCTGAGGGCCAAGGGACTGGTGGTGAAGGGCCAAGGGTCCGGTGTCTGAGGGCCAAGGGACCGGTGGCTGAGGGCCAAAGGGACCGGTGGCTGAGGGCCAAAGGGACCGGTGGCTGAGGGACAAAGGGACCGGTGGCTGAGGGCCAAGGGACCGGTGTCTGAGGGCCAAGGGACCGGTGTCTGAGGGCCAAGGGACCAGTGTCTGAGGGCCAAGGGACCGGTGGCTGAGGGACAAGGGAGCGGTCGCTGAGGGCCAAGGGTCCGGTCGCTGAGGGCCAAGGGACCGGTGTCTGAGGGCCAAGGGACCGTTGTCTGAGGGCCAAGGGTCCGGTGTCTGAGGGCCAAGGGACCGGTTACTGAGGGGCAATGGACCTGTTGTGATGGCCAAAGGAATGGTTGCTGAGAGTCAAGGGACCGATGGCTGAGGGTCAAGGACCCGGTGGCGGAGGGCCAAGGGACTGGTGGCTGAGGGTCAAGGACGTGGTGGTTGAGAGCCAAGTGACCGGTGGCTGAGTGCCAAGGGACCGGTGGCTGAAGGCCAAGGGTCCGGTCGCTGAGAGCCAAGGGACTGGTGGCTGAGGACCAAGGGACTGGTGGCTGAGGGTCAAGGGACCGGTGGCTGACGGCCAAGGAACCAGTAGCAGGGGGCCAAGGGACTGGTGGCTGAGGGTCAAGGGACCGGTGGCTGAGGACAAAGGGACTGGTGGCTGAGGGTCAAGGACCCGGTGGCTGAGGGCCAAGGGACTGGTGGTTGAGGGTCAAGGACCCGGTGGCTGAGAGCCAAGTGACCGGTGGCTGAGGTCCAAGGGACTGGTGGCTGAGGGTCAAGGACCCGGTGACTGAGAGCCAAGGGACTGGTGGCTGAGAACCAAGGGACTGGTGGCTGAGGGCCAAGGGACCGGTGGATGAGGGCCAAGGGTGCGGTCGCTGAGAGCCAAGGGACCGGTGGCTGAGGACCAAGGGACTGGTGGCTGAGAATCAAGGGACTGGTGGCTGAGGGCCAAGCGACCGGTGGATGAGGGCCAAGGGTCCGGTCGCTGAGAGCCAAGGGACCGGTGGCTGAGCACCGAGGGACCAATTGCGAAGTGCCTAAAGAACAACTGCTGAGGGCTAAATCACCAGGTGCCAACTGCTAAATGACCGCTTGCTGAGGGCCAAGGGACAAGTTGTGATGGCCAAAGGAATGGTTGCCGAGAGTCAAGGGACCGATGGCTGAGGGTCAAGGGACTAGTGGCTGAGGGTCAAGGACCCAGTGGCTGAGGGCCAATGAACTGGTGGCTGAGGGTCAACGACCCGGTGGCTGAGAGCCAAGTGACCGGTGGCTGAGGGCCAAGGGACCGGTGGCTGAGGGCGAAGAGTCCAGTCGCTGAGAGCCAAGGGACTGGTGGCTGAGGGTCAAGGGACCGGTGGCTGATGGCCAAGGGACTTGTGGCTGAGTGTCAAGGACCCCGTGACTGAGGGCCAAGGGTCTGGTGGCTGAGGGTCAACGACCCGGTGGCTGAGAGCCAAGTGACCGGTGGCTGAGGTCCAAGGGACTGGTGGCTGAGGGCCAAGGGACCGGTGATTGAGGGCCAAGGGGCTGGTGGCTGAGGGCCAAGGGACCGGTGGTTGAGGGCCAAGGGGCTGGTGGCTGAGGGTCAAGGACCCGGTGGCTGAGAGCCTAGTGACCGGTGGCTGAGGGCCAAGGGACTGGTGGCTGAGGACCAAGCGACCTGTGGCTGAGGGCTAAGAGACTGGTGGCTGAGGGCCAAGGGACCAGTGGCTGAGGGCCAAGGGACCGGTGGCTGAGGTCCACGGGACCGGTGGCTGAGTGCCAAGGGACCAGTGGCTGAAGGCCAAGGGACAGGTGGCTGAGGGCCAAAGACTGTTGGCTGAGGGCCAAGGGACCGGTGGCTGAGGGCCAAGGGGCTGGTGGCTGAGGGTCAAGGACCCGGTGGCTGAGAGCCTAGTGACCGGTGGCTGAGGGCCAAGGGACTGGTGGCTGAGGACCAAGGGACTGGTGGCAGAGGGCCAAGCGACCTGTGGCTGAGGGCTAAGAGACTGGTGGCTGAGGGCCAAGGGACCAGTGGCTGAGGGCCAAGGGACCGGTGGCTGAGGTCCACGGGACCGGTGGCTGAGGGCCAAGGGACCAGTGGCTGAGGGTCAAGGGACCGGTGGCTGAGGGCCAAGGGACCAGTGGCTGAAGGCCAAGGGACAGGTGGCTGAGGGCCAAGAGACTGTTGGCTGAGGGCCAAGGGACCGGTGGCTGAGGGCCAAGGGACCGGTGGCTGAAGGCCAAGTGACCGGTTGCTGAAGGCCAAGTGACCAGTTGCTCAGTGCCAAGGGACTGGTGGCTGAGGGCAAATGGACTGGTGGCTGAGTGCTAAGGGACCGGTGGCTGAGGGCCAAGGGACCGGTGGCTGAAGGCCAAGTGACCGGTTGCTCAGTGCCAAGGGTCTGGTGGCTGAGGGCAAATGGACTGGTGGCTGAGGGCAAATGGACTGGTGGCTGAGGGCCAAGGGACCGGTGGCTGAGGGCCAAGGGACCGGTGGCTGAAGGCCAATTGACCGGTTGCTCAGTGCCAAGGGACTGGTGGCTGAGGGCAAATGGACTGGTGGCTGAGGGACAAGGGACCGGTGGCTGAGGGCCAAGGGACTGGTGGCTGAGGATACAAGGGACCGGTGGCTGAGCGTCAAGCGACCTGTGGCTGAGGGCCAAGAGACTGGTGGCTGAGGGCCAAGGGACCGGTGGCTGAGGGCCAAGAGACTGGTGGCTGAGGGCCAAGGGACCAGTGGCTAAGGGCCAAGGGACAGGTGGCTGAGGGCCAAGAGACTGTTGGCTGAGGGCCAAGGGACCGGTGGCTGAGGGTCAACGGACTGTTGGCTGAGGTCCACGGGACCGGTGGCTGAGGGCCAAGGGACTGGTGGCTAAGGGTCAAGTGACCGGTGGCTGAGGGCCAAGGATCCGGTGGCTGAGGGCCAAGTACCCGGTGGCTGAGAGCCAAGTGACCGGTGGCTGAGATCCAAGGGACTGGTGGCTGAGGGCCAAGGGACCGGTGGCTGAGGGCCAAGGGACTGGTGGCTGAGGGTGAAGGACCCGGTGGCTGAGAGCCTAGTGACCGGTGGCTGCGGGCCAAGGGACTGGTGGCTAAGGACCAAGGGACGGGTGGCTGAGGGCCAAGCGTCCGGTGGCTGAGGGTCAAGGGACCGGTGGCTGAGTGCCAAGAAACCAGTGGCTGAGGGTCAAGGGACAGGTGGCTGAGGGTCAAGTGACCGTTGGCTGAGGGCCAAGGGACTTGTGGCTGAGGGCCAAGGGACCGGTAGCTGAGGGCCAAGGGACCGGTGGCTGAGGGCCAAGGGACCGGTGGCTGAGGGCCAAGGGGCTGGTGGCTGAGAGCCAATGGACCGGTGGCTGAGGGCCAAGGGTCTGGTGGCTGAGGGACAAGGGACTGGTGGCTGAGGGCCAAGGGGCTCGTGGCTGAGGGCCAAGGGACCGGTGGCTGAGGGCCAAGGGGCTGGTGGCTGAGGGTCAAGGACCCGGTGGCTGAGAGCCATGTGACCGGTGGCTGAGGTCCAAGGGACTGGTGGCTGAGGGCCAAGGGACCGGTGGCTGAGGGCCAAGGGACTGGTGGCTGAGGGTGAAGGACCCGGTGGCTGAGAGCCTAGTGACCGGTGGCTGCGGGCCAAGGGACTGGTGGCTAAGGACCAAGGGACGGGTGGCTGAGGGCCAAGCGTCCGGTGGCTGAGGGTCAAGGGACCGGTGGCTGAGTGCCAAGAGACCAGTGGCTGAGGGCCAAGGGACCGGTGTCTGAGGGCCAAGGGACCGGTGGCTGAGGGCCAAGGGACTGGTGGCTAAGGGCCAAGGGTCCGGTGTCTGAGGGCCAAGGGACCGGTGGCTGAGGGCCAAAGGGACCGGTGGCTGAGGGCCAAAGGGTCCGGTGGCTGAGGGACAAAGGGACCGGTGGCTGAGGGCCAAGGGACCGGTGTCTGAGGGCCAAGGGACCGGTGTCTGAGGGCCAAGGGACCAGTGTCTGAGGGCCAAAGGGACCGGTGGCTGATTGCCAAAGGACCGGTGGCTGAGGGCCAAGGGACCGGTGTCTGAGGGCCAAGGGACCGGTGGCTGAGGGACAAGGGACCAGTCGCTGAGGGCCAAGGGTCCGGTCGCTGAGGGCCAAGGGACCGGTGTCTGAGGGCCAAGGGGCCGTTGTCTGAGGGCCAAGGGTCCGGTGTCTGAGGGCCAATGGACCGGTTACAGAGGGGCAATGGACCTGTTGTGATGGCCAAAGGAATGGTTGCTGAGAGTCAAGGGACCGATGGCTGAGGGTCAAGGACCCGGTGGCGAAGGGCCAAGGGACTGGTGGCTGAGGGTCAAGGACCCGGTGGCTGAGGGCCAAGGGACTGGTGGCTGAGGGTCAAGGACGCGGTGGTTGAGAGCCAAGTCACCGGTGGCTGAGGGCCAAGGGACCAGTGTCTGAGGGCCAAAGGGACCGGTGGCTGAGGGCCAAGGGTCCGGTCATTGAGAGCCAATGGACCGGTGGCTGAGGGTGAAGGTGCCGGTGGCTGAGAGTCAAGGGACCGGTGGCTGAGGGCCAAGGGACCAATTGCGAAGTGCCTAAAAAACAATTGCTGAGGGCTAAATCACCAGGTGCTAAGTGCTAAATGACTGGTTGCTGAGGGCCAAGGGACCTGTTGTGATGGCCAAAGGAATGGTTGCTGAGAGTCAAGGGACCGATGGCTGAGGGTCAAGGACCCGGTGGCTGAGAGCCAAGGGACTGGTGGCTGAGGTCTAAGGGACTGGTGGCTGAAGGTCAAGGACGCGGTGGTTGAGAGCCAAGGGACCGGTGGCTGAGGGCCAAGGGTCCGGTCGCTGAGATCCAAGGGACTAGTGGCTGAGGATCTAGTGACCGGCGGCTGAGGGCCAAGGGAATGGTGGCTGAGAACCAAGGGACTGGTGGCTGAGGGCCAAGGGACTGGTGGCTGAGGGCCAAGCGTCCGGTCGATGAGAGCCAAGGGACTGGTGGCTGAGGACTAAGGGACTGGTGGCTGAGAACCAAGGGACTGGTGGCTGAGGGCCAAGGGACCGGTGGATGAGGGACAAGGGTCCGGTCGCTGAGAGTCAAGGGACCGGTGGCTGAGGACCAAGGGACCAATTGCGAAGTGCCTACAGAACAATTGCTGAGGGCTAAATCACCAGGTGCTAAGTGCTAAATGACCGGTTGCTGAGGGCCAAGGGACAAGTTGTGATGGCCAAAGCAATGGTTGCTGAGAGTCAAGGGACCGATGGCTGAGGTTCAAGGACCCGGTGGCTGAGGGCCAAGGGACTAGTGGCTGAGGGTCAAGGACCCAGTGGCTGAGGGCCAATGGACTGGTGGATGAGGGTCAAGGACGCGGTGGCTGAGAGCCAAGTGACCGGTGGCTGAGGGCCAAGGGACCGGTAGCTGAGGGCCAAGAGTCCAGTCGCTGAGAGCCAAGGGACTGGTGGCTGAGGACCAAGGGACTGGTGGCTGAGGGTCAAGGGACCGGTGGCTGAGGGACAAGGGACTGGTGGCTGAGTGTCAAGGACTCGGTGGCTGAGGGCCAAGGGACTGGTGGCTGAGGGTCAAGGGACTGGTAGCTGAGGGCCAAGAGTCCAGTCGCTGAGAGCCAAGGGACTGGTGGCTGAGGAACAAGGGACTGGTGGCTGAGGGTCAAGGGACCGGTGGATGAGGGACAAGGGACCAGTGGCTGAGGGCCATGGGACCAGTGACTGAGGGCCAAGGGACTGGTGGCTAAGGGTCAAGGGACCGGTGGCTGAGGGCCAAGGGACTGGTGGCTGAGTGTCAAGGACTCGGTGGCTGAGGGCCAAGGGACTGGTGGCTGAGGGTCAAGGACCCGGTGGCTGAGAGCCAAGTGACCGGTGGCTGAGGTCCAAGGGACTGGTGGTTGAGGGCCAAGGGACCGGTGGCTGATGGCCAAGGGACTTGTGGCTGAGGGCCAAGGGACCGGTAGCTGAGGGCCAAGGGACCGGTGGCTGAGGGCCAATGGACCGGTGGCTGAGGGCCAAGGGGCTGGTGGCTGAGGGTCAAGGACCCGGTGGCTGAGGGCCAAGGACCCGGTGGCTGAGAGCCATGTGACCGGTGGCTGAGGTCCAAGGGACTGGTGGCTGAGGGCCAAGGGACCGGTGGCTGAGGGCCAAGGGACTGGTGGCTGAGGGCCAAGAGACCAGTGGCTGAGGTCCAAGGGGCTGGTGGCTGAGGGCCAAGGGACCGGTGGCTGAGGGCCAAGGGACTGGTGGCTGAGGGTGAAGGACCCGGTGGCTGAGAGCCTAGTGACCGGTGGCTGCGGGCCAAGCGACTGGTGGCTAAGGACCAAGGGACGGGTGGCTGAGGGCCAAGCGTCCGGTGGCTGAGGGTCAAGGGACCGGTGGCTGAGTGCCAAGAGACCAGTGGCTGAGGGTCAAGGGACTGGTGGCTGAGGGTCAAGTGACCGTTAGCTGATGGCCAAGGGACTTGTGGCTGAGGGCCAAGGGACCGGTAGCTGAGGGCCAAGGGACCGGTGGCTGAGGGCCAATGGACCGGTGGCTGAGGGCCAAGGGGCTGGTGGCTGAGGGTCAAGGACCCGGTGGCTGAGGGCCAAGGACCCGGTGGCTGAGAGCCATGTGACCGGTGGCTGAGGTCCAAGGGACTGGTGGCTGAGGGCCAAGGGACCGGTGGCTGAGGGCCAAGGGACTGGTGGCTGAGGGCCAAGAGACCAGTGGCTGAGGTCCAAGGGGCTGGTGGCTGAGGGCCAAGGGACCGGTGGCTGAGGGCCAAGGGACTGGTGGCTGAGGGTGAAGGACCCGGTGGCTGAGAGCCTAGTGACCGGTGGCTGCGGGCCAAGGGACTGGTGGCTAAGGACCAAGGGACGGATGGCTGAGGGCCAAGCGTCCGGTGGCTGAGGGTCAAGGGACCGGTGGCTGAGTGCCAAGAGACCAGTGGCTGAGGGTCAAGGGACTGGTGGCTGAGGGTCAAGTGACCGTTGGCTGAGGGCCAAGGGACTTGTGGCTGAGGGCCAAGGGACCGGTAGCTGAGGGCCAAGGGACCGGTGGCTGAGGGCCAAGGGACCGGTGGCTGAGGGCCAAAGGGCTGGTGGCTGAGAGCCAATGGACCGGTGGCTGAGGGCCAAGGGTCTGGTGGCTGAGGGACAAGGGACTGGTGGCTGAGGGCCAAGGGGCTCGTGGCTGAGGGCCAAGGGACCGGTGGCTGAGGGTCAAGGGACCGGTGGCTGAGGGCCAAGGGGCTGGTGGCTGAGGGCCAAGGGACCGGTGGCTGAGGGCCAAGGGGCTGGTGGCTGAGGGCTAAGGGACCGGTGGCTGAGGGCCAAGGGACCGGTGGCTGAGGACCAAGGGTGCAGTTGCTGAGGGCTAAGGGACTGGTGGCTGATGGCCAAGGGACCAGTGGCTGAGGGCCAAGGGACTAGTGGCTGAGGGCCAAGGGACTGGTGGCTGAGGGCCAAGGGACCGGTCGCTGAGGCCCAAGGGACCAGTGGCTGATGGCCAAGGGACCGGTAGCTGAGGGCCAAGGGACCGGTGTCTGAGGGCCAAGGGACCGGTGGCTGAGGGCCAAGGGACTGGTGGTGAAGGGCCAAGGGTCCGGTGTCTGAGGGCCAAGGGACCGGTGGCTGAGGGCCAAAGGGACCGGTGGCTGAGGGCCAAAGGGACCGGTGGCTGAGGGACAAAGGGACCGGTGGCTGAGGGCCAAGGGACCGGTGTCTGAGGGCCAAGGGACCGGTGTCTGAGGGCCAAGGGACCAGTGTCTGAGGGCCAAGGGACCGGTGGCTGAGGGACAAGGGAGCGGTCGCTGAGGGCCAAGGGTCCGGTCGCTGAGGGCCAAGGGACCGGTGTCTGAGGGCCAAGGGACCGTTGTCTGAGGGCCAAGGGTCCGGTGTCTGAGGGCCAAGGGACCGGTTACTGAGGGGCAATGGACCTGTTGTGATGGCCAACGGAATGGTTGCTGAGAGTCAAGGGACCGATGGCTGAGGGTCAAGGACCCGGTGGCGGAGGGCCAAGGGACTGGTGGCTGAGGGTCAAGGACGTGGTGGTTGAGAGCCAAGTGACCGGTGGCTGAGTGCCAAGGGACCGGTGGCTGAAGGCCAAGGGTCCGGTCGCTGAGAGCCAAGGGACTGGTGGCTGAGGACCAAGGGACTGGTGGCTGAGTGTCAAGGGACCGGTGGCTGACGGCCAAGGAACCAGTGGCAGGGGGCCAAGGGACTGGTGGCTGAGGGTCAAGGGACCGGTGGCTGAGGACAAAGGGACTGGTGGCTGAGGGTCAAGGACCCGGTGGCAGAGGGCCAAGGGACTGGTGGTTGAGGGTCAAGGACCCGGTGTCTGAGAGCCAAGTGACCGGTGGCTGAGGTCCAAGGGACTGGTGGCTGAGGGTCAAGGACCCGGTGACTGAGAGCCAAGGGACTGGTGGCTGAGAACCAAGGGACTGGTGGCTGAGGGCCAAGGGACCGGTGGATGAGGGCCAAGGGTGCGGTCGCTGAGAGCCAAGGGACCGGTGGCTGAGGACCAAGGGACTGGTGGCTGAGAATCAAGGGACTGGTGGCTGAGGGCCAAGCGACCGGTGGATGAGGGCCAAGGGTCCGGTCGCTGAGAGCCAAGGGACCGGTGGCTGAGCACCGAGGGACCAATTGCGAAGTGCCTAAAGAACAACTGCTGAGGGCTAAATCACCAGGTGCCAACTGCTAAATGACCGCTTGCTGAGGGCCAAGGGACAAGTTGTGATGGCCAAAGGAATGGTTGCCGAGAGTCAAGGGACCGATGGCTGAGGGTCAAGGGACTAGTGGCTGAGGGTCAAGGACCCAGTGGCTGAGGGCCAATGGACTGGTGGCTGAGGGTCAACGACCCGGTGGCTGAGAGCCAAGTGACCGGTGGCTGAGGGCCAAGGTACCGGTGGCTGAGGGCGAAGAGTCCAGTCGCTGAGAGCCAAGGGACTGGTGGCTGAGGGTCAAGGGACCGGTGGCTGATGGCCAAGGGACTTGTGGCTGAGTGTCAAGGACCCCGTGACTGAGGGCCAAGGGTCTGGTGGCTGAGGGTCAACGACCCGGTGGCTGAGAGCCAAGTGACCGGTGGCTGAGGTCCAAGGGACTGGTGGCTGAGGGCCAAGGGACCGGTGATTGAGGGCCAAGGGGCTGGTGGCTGAGGGCCAAGGGACCGGTGGTTGAGGGCCAAGGGGCTGGTGGCTGAGGGTCAAGGACCCGGTGGCTGAGAGCCTAGTGACCGGTGGCTGAGGGCCAAGGGACTGGTGGCTGAGGACCAAGCGACCTGTGGCTGAGGGCTAAGAGACTGGTGGCTGAGGGCCAAGGGACCAGTGGCTGAGGGCCAAGGGACCGGTGGCTGAGGTCCACGGGACCGGTGGCTGAGTGCCAAGGGACCAGTGGCTGAAGGCCAAGGGACAGGTGGCTGAGGGCCAAAGACTGTTGGCTGAGGGCCAAGGGACCGGTGGCTGAGGGCCAAGGGGCTGGTGGCTGAGGGTCAAGGACCCGGTGGCTGAGAGCCTAGTGACCGGTGGCTGAGGGCCAAGGGACTGGTGGCTGAGGACCAAGGGACTGGTGGCAGAGGGCCAAGCGACCTGTGGCTGAGGGCTAAGAGACTGGTGGCTGAGGGCCAAGGGACCAGTGGCTGAGGGCCAAGGGACCGGTGGCTGAGGTCCACGGGACCGGTGGCTGAGGGCCAAGGGACCAGTGGCTGACGGTCAAGGGACCGGTGGCTGAGGGCCAAGGGACCAGTGGCTGAAGGCCAAGGGACAGGTGGCTGAGGGCCAAGAGACTGTTGGCTGAGGGCCAAGGGACCGGTGGCTGAGGGCCAAGGGACCGGTGGCTGAAGGCCAAGTGACCGGTGGCTGAAGGCTAAGTGACCAGTTGCTCAGTGCCAAGGGACTGGTGGCTGAGGGCAAATGGACTGGTGGCTGAGTGCTAAGGGACCGGTGGCTGAGGGCCAAGGGACCGGTGGCTGAAGGCCAAGTGACCGGTTGCTCAGTGCCAAGGGTCTGGTGGCTGAGGGCAAATGGACTGGTGGCTGAGGGCAAATGGACTGGTGGCTGAGGGCCAAGGGACCGGTGGCTGAGGGCCAAGGGACCGGTGGCTGAAGGCCAATTGACCGGTTGCTCAGTGCCAAGGGACTGGTGGCTGAGGGCAAATGGACTGGTGGCTGAGGGACAAGGGACCGGTGGCTGAGGGCCAAGGGACTGGTGGCTGAGGATACAAGGGACCGGTGGCTGAGCGTCAAGCGACCTGTGGCTGAGGGCCAAGAGACTGGTGGCTGAGGGCCAAGGGACCGGTGGCTGAGGGCCAAGAGACTGGTGGCTGAGGGCCAAGGGACCAGTGGCTAAGGGCCAAGGGACAGGTGGCTGAGGGCCAAGAGACTGTTGGCTGAGGGCCAAGGGACCGGTGGCTGAGGGTCAACGGACTGTTGGCTGAGGTCCACGGGACCGGTGGCTGAGGGCCAAGGGACTGGTGGCTAAGGGTCAAGTGACCGGTGGCTGAGGGCCAAGGATCCGGTGGCTGAGGGCCAAGTACCCGGTGGCTGAGAGCCAAGTGACCGGTGGCTGAGATCCAAGGGACTGGTGGCTGAGGGCCAAGGGACCGGTGGCTGAGGGCCAAGGGACTGGTGGCTGAGGGTGAATGACCCGGTGGCTGAGAGCCTAGTGACCGGTGGCTGCGGGCCAAGGGACTGGTGGCTAAGGACCAAGGGACGGGTGGCTGAGGGCCAAGCGTCCGGTGGCTGAGGGTCAAGGGACCGGTGGCTGAGTGCCAAGAAACCAGTGGCTGAGGGTCAAGGGACTGGTGGCTGAGGGTCAAGTGACCGTTGGCTGAGGGCCAAGGGACTTGTGGCTGAGGGCCAAGGGACCGGTAGCTGAGGGCCAAGGGACCGGTGGCTGAGGGCCAAGGGACCGGTGGCTGAGGGCCAAGGGGCTGGTGGCTGAGAGCCAATGGACCGGTGGCTGAGGGCCAAGGGTCTGGTGGCTGAGGGACAAGGGACTGGTGGCTGAGGGCCAAGGGGCTCGTGGCTGAGGGCCAAGGGACCGGTGGCTGAGGGCCAAGGGGCTGGTGGCTGAGGGTCAAGGACCCGGTGGCTGAGAGCCATGTGACCGGTGGCTGAGGTCCAAGGGACTGGTGGCTGAGGGCCAAGGGACCGGTGGCTGAGGGCCAAGGGACTGGTGGCTGAGGGTGAAGGACCCGGTGGCTGAGAGCCTAGTGACCGGTGGCTGCGGGCCAAGGGACTGGTGGCTAAGGACCAAGGGACGGGTGGCTGAGGGCCAAGCGTCCGGTGGCTGAGGGTCAAGGGACCGGTGGCTGAGTGCCAAGAGACCAGTGGCTGAGGGCCAAGGGACCGGTGTCTGAGGGCCAAGGGACCGGTGGCTGAGGGCCAAGGGACTGGTGGCTAAGGGCCAAGGGTCCGGTGTCTGAGGGCCAAGGGACCGGTGGCTGAGGGCCAAAGGGTCCGGTGGCTGAGGGCCAAAGGGTCCGGTGGCTGAGGGACAAAGGGACCGGTGGCTGAGGGCCAAGGGACCGGTGTCTGAGGGCCAAGGGACCGGTGTCTGAGGGCCAAGGGACCAGTGTCTGAGGGCCAAAGGGACCGGTGGCTGATTGCCAAAGGACCGGTGGCTGAGGGCCAAGGGACCGGTGTCTGAGGGCCAAGGGACCGGTGGCTGAGGGAATAGGGACCAGTCGCTGAGGGCCAAGGGTCCGGTCGCTGAGGGCCAAGGGACCGGTGTCTGAGGGCCAAGGGGCCGTTGTCTGAGGGCCAAGGGTCCGGTGTCTGAGGGCCAAGGGACCGGTTACAGAGGGGCAATGGACCTGTTGTGATGGCCAAAGGAATGGTTGCTGAGAGTCAAGGGACCGATGGCTGAGGGTCAAGGACCCGGTGGCGAAGGGCCAAGGGACTGGTGGCTGAGGGTCAAGGACCCGGTGGCTGAGGGCCAAGGGACTGGTGGCTGAGGGTCAAGGACGCGGTGGTTGAGAGCCAAGTCACCGGTGGCTGAGGGCCAAGGGACCAGTGTCTGAGGGCCAAAGGGACCGGTGGCTGAGGGCCAAGGGTCCGGTCATTGAGAGCCAAGGGACCGGTGGCTGAGGGTGAAGGTTCCGGTGGCTGAGAGTCAAGGGACCGGTGGCTGAGGGCCAAGGGACCAATTGCGAAGTGCCTAAAAAACAATTGCTGAGGGCTAAATCACCAGGTGCTAAGTGCTAAATGACTGGTTGCTGAGGGCCAAGGGACCTGTTGTGATGGCCAAAGGAATGGTTGCTGAGAGTCAAGGGACCGATGGCTGAGGGTCAAGGACCCGGTGGCTGAGAGCCAAGGGACTGGTGGCTGAGGTCTAAGGGACTGGTGGCTGAAGGTCAAGGACGCGGTGGTTGAGAGCCAAGGGACCGGTGGCTGAGGGCCAAGGGTCCGGTCGCTGAGATCCAAGGGACTAGTGGCTGAGGATCTAGTGACCGGCGGCTGAGGGCCAAGGGAATGGTGGCTGAGAACCAAGGGACTGGTGGCTGAGGGCCAAGGGACTGGTGGCTGAGGGCCAAGCGTCCGGTCGATGAGAGCCAAGGGACTGGTGGCTGAGGACTAAGGGACTGGTGGCTGAGAACCAAGGGACTGGTGGCTGAGGGCCAAGGGACCGGTGGATGAGGGACAAGGGTCCGGTCGCTGAGAGTCAAGGGACCGGTGGCTGAGGACCAAGGGACCAATTGCGAAGTGCCTACAGAACAATTGCTGAGGGCTAAATCACCAGGTGCTAAGTGCTAAATGACCGGTTGCTGAGGGCCAAGGGACAAGTTGTGATGGCCAAAGCAATGGTTGCTGAGAGTCAAGGGACCGATGGCTGAGGTTCAAGGACCCGGTGGCTGAGGGCCAAGGGACTAGTGGCTGAGGGTCAAGGACCCAGTGGCTGAGGGCCAATGGACTGGTGGATGAGGGTCAAGGACGCGGTGGCTGAGAGCCAAGTGACCGGTGGCTGAGGGCCAAGGGACCGGTAGCTGAGGGCCAAGAGTCCAGTCGCTGAGAGCCAAGGGACTGGTGGCTGAGGACCAAGGGACTGGTGGCTGAGGGTCAAGGGACCGGTGGCTGAGGGACAAGGGACTGGTGGCTGAGTGTCAAGGACTCGGTGGCTGAGGGCCAAGGGACTGGTGGCTGAGGGTCAAGGGACTGGTAGCTGAGGGCCAAGAGTCCAGTCGCTGAGAGCCAAGGGACTGGTGGCTGAGGAACAAGGGACTGGTAGCTGAGGGTCAAGGGACCGGTGGATGAGGGACAAGGGACCAGTGGCTGAGGGCCATGGGACCAGTGACTGAGGGCCAAGGGACTGGTGGCTAAGGGTCAAGGGACCGGTGGCTGAGGGCCAAGGGACTGGTGGCTGAGTGTCAAGGACTCGGTGGCTGAGGGCCAAGGGACTGGTGGCTGAGGGTCAAGGACCCGGTGGCTGAGAGCCAAGTGACCGGTGGCTGAGGTCCAAGGGACTGGTGGTTGAGGGCCAAGGGACCGGTGGCTGAGGGCCAAGGGACTGGTGGCTGAGGGTGAAGGACCCGGTGGCTGAGAGCCTAGTGACCGGTGGCTGCGGGCCAAGCGACTGGTGGCTAAGGACCAAGGGACGGGTGGCTGAGGGCCAAGCGTCCGGTGGCTGAGGGTCAAGGGACCGGTGGCTGAGTGCCAAGAGACCAGTGGCTGAGGGTCAAGGGACTGGTGGCTGAGGGTCAAGTGACCGTTAGCTAATGGCCAAGGGACTTGTGGCTGAGGGCCAAGGGACCGGTAGCTGAGGGCCAAGGGACCGGTGGCTGAGGGCCAATGGACCGGTGGCTGAGGGCCAAGGGGCTGGTGGCTGAGGGTCAAGGACCCGGTGGCTGAGGGCCAAGGACCCGGTGGCTGAGAGCCATGTGACCGGTGGCTGAGGTCCAAGGGACTGGTGGCTGAGGGCCAAGGGACCGGTGGCTGAGGGCCAAGGGACTGGTGGCTGAGGGCCAAGAGACCAGTGGCTGAGGTCCAAGGGGCTGGTGGCTGAGGGCCAAGGGACCGGTGGCTGAGGGCCAAGGGACTGGTGGCTGAGGGTGAAGGACCCGGTGGCTGAGAGCCTAGTGACCGGTGGCTGCGGGTCAAGGGACTGGTGGCTAAGGACCAAGGGACGGATGGCTGAGGGCCAAGCGTCCGGTGGCTGAGGGTCAAGGGACCGGTGGCTGAGTGCCAAGAGACCAGTGGCTGAGGGTCAAGGGACTGGTGGCTGAGGGTCAAGTGACCGTTGGCTGAGGGCCAAGGGACTTGTGGCTGAGGGCCAAGGGACCGGTAGCTGAGGGCCAAGGGACCGGTGGCTGAGGGCCAAGGGACCGGTGGCTGAGGGCCAAGGGGCTGGTGGCTGAGAGCCAATGGACCGGTGGCTGAGGGCCAAGGGTCTGGTGGCTGAGGGACAAGGGACTGGTGGCTGAGGGCCAAGGGGCTCGTGGCTGAGGGCCAAGGGACCGGTGGCTGAGGGTCAAGGGACTGGTGGCTGAGGGCCAAGGGGCTGGTGGCTGAGGTCCAAGGGACCGGTGGCTGAGGGCCAAGGGGCTGGTGGCTGAGGGCTAAGGGACCGGTGGCTGAGGGCCAAGGGACCGGTGGCTGAGGACCAAGGGTGCAGTTGCTGAGGGCTAAGGGACTGGTGGCTGATGGCCAAGGGACCAGTGGCTGAGGGCCAAGGGACTAGTGGCTGAGGGCCAAGGGACTGGTGGCTGAGGGCCAAGGGACCGGTCGCTGAGGCCCAAGGGACCAGTGGCTGATGGCCAAGGGACCGGTAGCTGAGGGCCAAGGGACCGGTGTCTGAGGGCCAAGGGACCGGTGGCTGAGGGCCAAGGGACTGGTGGTGAAGGGCCAAGGGTCCGGTGTCTGAGGGCCAAGGGACCGGTGGCTGAGGGCCAAAGTGACCGGTGGCTGAGGGCCAAAGGGACCGGTGGCTGAGGGACAAAGGGACCGGTGGCTGAGGGCCAAGGGACCGGTGTCTGAGGGCCAAGGGACCGGTGTCTGAGGGCCAAGGGACCAGTGTCTGAGGGCCAAGGGACCGGTGGCTGAGGGACAAGGGAGCGGTCGCTGAGGGCCAAGGGTCCGGTCGCTGAGGGCCAAGGGACCGGTGTCTGAGGGCCAAGGGACCGTTGTCTGAGGGCCAAGGGTCCGGTGTCTGAGGGCCAAGGGACCGGTTACTGAGGGGCAATGGACCTGTTGTGATGGCCAAAGGAATGGTTGCTGAGAGTCAAGGGACCGATGGCTGAGGGTCAAGGACCCGGTGGCGAAGGGCCAAGGGACTGGTGGCTGAGGGTCAAGGACGTGGTGGTTGAGAGCCAAGTGACCGGTGGCTGAGTGCCAAGGGACCGGTGGCTGAAGGCCAAGGGTCCGGTCGCTGAGAGCCAAGGGACTGGTGGCTGAGGACCAAGGGACTGGTGGCTGAGGGTCAAGGGACCGGTGGCTGACGGCCAAGGAACCAGTGGCAGGGGGCCAAGGGACTGGTGGCTGAGGGTCAAGGGACCGGTGGCTGAGGACAAAGGGACTGGTGGCTGAGGGTCAAGGACCCGGTGGCTGAGGGCCAAGGGACTGGTGGTTGAGGGTCAAGGACCCGGTGGCTGAGAGCCAAGTGACCGGTGGCTGAGGTCCAAGGACCCGGTGGCTGAGAGCCTAGTGACCGGTGGCTGAGGGCCAAGGGACAGGTGGCTGAGGACCAAGGGACTGGTGGCAGAGGGCCAAGCGACCTGTGGCTGAGGGCTAAGAGACTGGTGGCTGAGGGCCAAGGGACCAGTGGCTGAGGGCCAAGGGACCGGTGGCTGAGGTCCACGGGACCGGTGGCTGAGGGCCAAGGGACCAGTGGCTGAGGGTCAAGGGACCGGTGGCTGAGGGCCAAGGGACCAGTGGCTGAAGGCCAAGGGACAGGTGGCTGAGGGCCAAGAGACTGTTGGCTGAGGGCCAAGGGACCGGTGGCTGAGGGCCAAGGGACCGGTGGCTGAAGGCCAAGTGACCGGTGGCTGAAGGCCAAGTGACCGGTTGCTCAGTGCCAAGGGACTGGTGGCTGAGGGCAAATGGACTGGTGGCTGAGTGCTAAGGGACCGGTGGCTGAGGGCCAAGGGACCGGTGGCTGAAGGCCAAGTGACCGGTTGCTCAGTGCCAAGGGTCTGGTGGCTGAGGGCAAATGGACTGGTGGCTGAGGGCAAATGGACTGGTGGCTGAGGGCCAAGGGACCGGTGGATGAGGGCCAAGGGACCGGTGGCTGAAGGCCAAGTGACCGGTTGCTCAGTGCCAAGGGACTGGTGGCTGAGGGCAAATGGACTGGTGGCTGAGGGACAAGGGACCGGTGGCTGAGGGCCAAGGGACTGGTGGCTGAGGATACAAGGGACCGGTGGCTGAGCGTCAAGCGACCTGTGGCTGAGGGCCAAGAGACTGGTGGCTGAGGGCCAAGGGACCGGTGGCTGAGGGCCAAGAGACTGGTGGCTGAGGGCCAACGGACCAGTGGCTAAGGGCCAAGGGACAGGTGGCTGAGGGCCAAGAGACTGTTGGCTGAGGGCCAAGGGACCGGTGGCTGAGGGTCAACGGACTGGTGGCTGAGGTCCACGGGACCGGTGGCTGAGGGCCAAGGGACTGGTGGCTAAGGGTCAAGTGACCGGTGGCTGAGGGCCAAGGATCCGGTGGCTGAGGGCCAAGTACCCGGTGGCTGAGAGCCAAGTGACCGGTGGCTGAGATCCAAGGGACTGGTGGCTGAGGGCCAAGGGACCGGTGGCTGAGGGCCAAGGGACTGGTGGCTGAGGGTGAAGGACCCGGTGGCTGAGAGCCTAGTGACCGGTGGCTGCGGGCCAAGGGACTGGTGGCTAAGGACCAAGGGACGGGTGGCTGAGGGCCAAGCGTCCGGTGGCTGAGGGTCAAGGGACCGGTGGCTGAGTGCCAAGAGACCAGTGATGGGGGTCAAGGGACTGGTGGCTGAGGGTCAAGTGACCGTTGGCTGAGGGCCAAGGGACTTGTGGCTGAGGGCCAAGGGACCGGTAGCTGAGGGCCAAGGGACCGGTGGCTGAGGGCCAAGGGACCGGTGGCTGAGGGCCAAGGGGCTGGTGGCTGAGAGCCAATGGACCGGTGGCTGAGGGCCAAGGGTCTGGTGGCTGAGGGACAAGGGACTGGTGGCTGAGGGCCAAGGGGCTCGTGGCTGAGGGCCAAGGGACCGGTAGCTGAGGGTCAAGGGACCGGTGGCTGAGGGCCAAGGGGCTGGTGGCTGAGGGCCAAGGGACCGGTGGCTGAGGGCCAAGGGGCTGGTGGCTGAGGGCTAAGGGACCGGTGGCTGAGGGCCAAGGGACCGGTGGCTGAGCACCAAGGGTGCAGTTGCTGAGGGCTAAGGGACTGGTGGCTGATGGCCAAGGGACCAGTGGCTGAGGGCCAAGGGACTAGTGGCTGAGGGCCAAGGGACTGGTGGCTGAGGGCCAAGGGACCGGTCGCTGAGGCCCAAGGGACCAGTGGCTGAGGGCCAAGGGACCGGTAGCTGAGGGCCAAGGGACCGGTGTCTGAGGGCCAAGGGACCGGTGGCTGAGGGCCAAGGGACTGGTGGTGAAGGGCCAAGGGTCCGGTGTCTGAGGGCCAAGGGACCGGTGGCTGAGGGCCAAAGGGACCGGTGGCTGAGGGCCAAAGCGACCGGTGGCTGAGGGACAAAGGGACCGGTGGCTGAGGGCCAAGGGACCGGTGTCTGAGGGCCAAGGGACCGGTGTCTGAGGGCCAAGGGACCAGTTTCTGAGGGCCAAGGGACCGGTGGCTGAGGGACAAGGGAGCGGTCGCTGAGGGCCAAGGGTCCGGTCGCTGAGGGCCAAGGGACCGGTGTCTGAGGGCCAAGGGACCGTTGTATGAGGACCAAGGGTCCGGTGTCTGAGGGCCAAGGGACCGGTTACTGAGGGGCAATGGACCTGTTGTGATGGCCAAAGGAATGGTTGCTGAGAGTCAAGGGACCGATGGCTGAGGGTCAAGGACCCGGTGGCGGAGGGCCAAGGGACTGGTGGCTGAGGGTCAAGGACCCGGTGGCTGAGGGCCAAGGGACTGGTGGCTGAGGGTCAAGGACGTGGTGGTTGAGAGCCAAGTGACCGGTGGCTGAGGGCCAAGGGACCGGTGGCTGAAGGCCAAGGGTCCGGTCGCTGACAGCCAAGGGACTGGTGGCTGAGGACCAAGGGACTGGTGGCTGAGGGTCAAGGGACCGGTGGCTGAGGGCCAAGGAACCAGTGGAAGGGGGCCAAGGGACTGGTGGCAGAGGGTCAAGGGACCGGTGGCTGAGGACAAAGGGACTGGTGGCTGAGGGTCAAGGACCCGGTGGCTGAGGGCCAAGGGACTGATGGTTGAGGGTCAAGGACCCGGTGGCTGAGAGCCAAGTGACCGGTGGCTGAGGTCCAAGGGACTGGTGGCTGAGGGTCAAGGACCCGGTGACTGAGAGCCAAGGGACTGGTGGCTGAGAACCAAGGGACTGGTGGCTGAGGGCCAAGGGACCGGTGGATGAGGGCCAAGGGGCTGGTGGCTGAGAATCAAGGGACTGGTGGCTGAGGGCCAAGCGACCGGTGGATGAGGGCCAAGGGTCCGGTCGCTGAGAGCCAAGGGACCGGTGGCTGAGCACCAAGGGACCAATTGCGGTGCCTAAAGAACAACTGCTGAGGGCTTATTAACCAGTTGCCACCTGCTAAATGACCGCTTGCTGAGGGCCAAGGGACAAGTTGTGATGGCCAAAGGAATGGTTGCCGAGAGTCAAGGGACCGATGGCTGAGGGTCAAGGACCCGGTGGCTGAGGGCCAAGGGACTAGTGGCTGAGGGTCAAGGACCCAGTGGCTGAGTGCCAATGGACTGGTGGCTGAGGGTCAAGGACGCGGTGGCTGAGAGCCAAGTGACCGGTGGCTGAGGCCAAGGGACCGGTGGCTGAGGGCCAAGAGTCCAGTCGCTGAGAGCCAAGGGACTGGTGGCTAAGGGTCAAGGGACCGGTGGCTGAGGGCCAAGGGACTTGTGGCTGAGTGTCAAGGACCCCGTGACTGAGGGCCAAGGGACTGGTGGCTGAGGGTCAACGACCCGGTGGCTGAGAGCTAAGTGACCGGTGGCTGAGGTCCAAGGGACTGGTGGCTGAGGGCCAAGGGACCGGTGGTTGAGGGCCAAGGGGCTGGTGGCTGAGGGCCAAGGGACCGGTGGTTGAGGGCCAAGGGGCTGGTGGCTGAGGGTCAAGGACCCGGTGGCTGAGAGCCTAGTGACCGGTTGCTGAGGGCCAAGGGACTGGTGGCTGAGGACCAAGCGACCTGTGGCTGAGGGCTAAGAGACTGGTGGCTGAGGGCCAAGGGACCAGTGGCTGAGGGCCAAGGGACCGGTGGCTGAGGTCCACGGGACCGGTGGCTGAGTGCCAAGGGACCAGTGGCTGAAGGCCAAGGGACAGGTGGCTGAGGGCCAAGAGACTGTTGGCTGAGCGCCAAGGGAACGGTGGCTGAGGGCCAAGGGCTGGTGGCTGAGGGTCAAGGACCCGGTGGCTGAGAGCCTAGTGACCGGTGGCTGAGGGCCAAGGGACTGGTGGCTGAGGACCAAGGGACTGGTGGCTGAGGGCCAAGCGACCTGTGGCTGAGGGCTAAGAGACTGGTGGCTGAGGGCCAAGGGACCAGTGGCTGAGGGCCAAGGGACCGGTGGCTGAGGTCCACGGGACCGGTGGCTGAGGGCCAAGGGACCAGTGGCTGAGGGCCAAGGGACCGGTGGCTGAGGGCCAAGGGACCAGTGGCTGAAGGCCAAGGGACAGGTGGCTGAGGGCCAAGAGACTGTTGGCTGAGGGCCAAGGGACCGGTGGCTGAGGGCCAAGGGACCGGTGGCTGAAGGCCAAGTGACCGGTGGCTGAAGGCCAAGTGACCGGTTGCTCAGTGCCAAGGGACTGGTGGCTGAGGGCAAATGGACTGGTGGCTGAGGGCCAAGGGACCGGTGGCTGAGGGCCAAGGGACCGGTGGCTGAAGGCCAAGTGACCGGTTGCTCAGTGCCAAGGGACTGGTGGCTGAGGGCAAATGGACTGGTGGCTGAGGGCAAATGGACTGGTGGCTGAGGGCAAATGGACTGGTGGCTGAGGGCCAAGGGACCGGTGGCTGAGGGCCAAGGGACCGGTGGCTGAAGGCCAAGTGACCGGTTGCTCAGTGCCAAGGGACTGGTGGCTGAGGGCAAATGGACTGGTGGCTGAGGGACAAGGGACCGGTGGCTGAGGGCCAAGTGACTGGTTGCTCAGTGCCAAGAGACTGGTGGCTGAGGATACAAGGGACCGGTGGCTGAGCGTCAAGCGACCTGTGGCTGAGGGCCAAGAGACTGGTGGCTGAGGGCCAAGGGACCAGTGGCTAAGGGCCAAGGGACAGGTGGCTGAGGGCCAAGAGACTGTTGGCTGAGGGCCAAGGGGCTGGTGGCTGAGGGTCAAGTACCCGGTGGCTGAGAGCCTAGTGACCGGTGGCTGAGGGCCAAGGGACTGGTGGCTGAGGACCAAGGGACTGGTGGCAGAGGGCCAAGCGACCTGTGGCTGAGGGCTAAGAGACTGGTGGCTGAGGGCCAAGGGACCAGTGGCTGAGGGCCAAGGGACCGGTGGCTGAGGTCCACGGGACCGGTGGCTGAGGGCCAAGGGACCAGTGGCTGAGGGTCAAGGGACCGGTGGCTGAGGGCCAAGGGACCGGTGGCTGAAGGCCAAGGGACAGGTGGCTGAGGGCCAAGAGACTGTTGGCTGAGGGCCAAGGGACCGGTGGCTGAGGGCCAAGGGACCGGTGGCTGAAGGCCAAGTGACCGGTGGCTGAAGGACAAGTGACCGGTTGCTCAGTGCCAAGGGACTGGTGGCTGAGGGCAAATGGACTGGTGGCTGAGTGCTAAGGGACCGGTGGCTGAGGGCCAAGGGACCGGTGGCTGAAGGCCAAGTGACCGGTTGTTCAGTGCCAAGATTCTGGTGGCTGAGGGCAAATGGACTGGTGGCTGAGGGCAAATGGACTGGTGGCTGAGGGCAAATGGACTGGTGGCTGAGGGCCAAGGGACCGGTGGCTGAGGGCCAAGGGACCGGTGGCTGAAGGCCAAGTGACCGGTTGCTCAGTGCCAAGGGACTGGTGGCTGAGGGCAAATGGACTGGTGGCTGAGGGACAAGGGACCGGTGGCTGAGGGCCAAGGGACTGGTGGCTGAGGATACAAGGGACCGGTGGCTGAGCGTCAAGCGACCTGTGGCTGAGGGCCAAGAGACTGGTGGCTGAGGGCCAAGGGACCGGTGGCTGAGGGCCAAGAGACTGGTGGCTGAGGGCCAAGGGACCAGTGGCTAAGGGCCAAGGGACAGGTGACTGAGGGCCAAGAGACTGTTGGCTGAGGGCCAAGGGACCGGTGGCTGAGGGTCAACGGACTGGTGGCTGAGGTCCACGGGACCGGTGGCTGAGGGCCAAGGGACTGGTGGCTAAGGGTCAAGTGACCGGTGGCTGAGGGCCAAGGATCCGGTGGCTGAGGGCCAAGGACCCGGTGGCTGAGAGCCAAGTGACCGGTGGCTGAGATCCAAGGGACTGGTGGCTGAGGGCCAAGGGACCGGTGGCTGAGGGCCAAGGGACTGGTGGCTGAGGGTGAAGGACCCGGTGGCTGAGAGCCTAGTGACCGGTGGCTGCGGGCCAAGGGACTGGTGGCTAAGGACCAAGGTGACGGGTGGCTGAGGGCCAAGCGTCCGGTGGCTGAGGGTCAAGGGACCGGTGGCTGAGTGCCAAGAGACCAGTGGCTGAGGGTCAAGGGACTGGTGGCTGAGGGTCAAGTGACCGTTGGCTGAGGGCCAAGGGACTTGTGGCTGAGGGCCAAGGGACCGGTAGCTGAGGGCCAAGGGACCGGTGGCTGAGGGCCAAGGGACCGGTGGCTGAGGGCCAAGGGGCTGGTGGCTGAGAGCCAATGGACCGGTGGCTGAGGGCCAAGGGTCTGGTGGCTGAGGGACAAGGGACTGGTGGCTGAGGGCCAAGGGGCTCGTGGCTGAGGGCCAAGGGACCGGTAGCTGAGGGTCAAGGGACCGGTGGCTGAGGGCCAAGGGGCTGGTGGCTGAGGGCCAAGGGACCGGTGGCTGAGGGCCAAGGGGCTGGTGGCTGAGGGCTAAGGGACCGGTGGCTGAGGGCCAAGGGACCGGTGGCTGAGGACCAAGGGTGCAGTTGCTGAGGGCTAAGGGACTGGTGGCTGATGGCCAAGGGACCAGTGGCTGAGGGCCAAGGGACTAGTGGCTGAGGGCCAAGGGACTGGTGGCTGAGGGCCAAGGGACCGGTCGCTGAGGCCCAAGGGACCAGTGGCTGAGGGCCAAGGGACCGGTAGCTGAGGGCCAAGGGACCGGTGTCTGAGGGCCGAGGGACCGGTGGCTGAGGGCCAAGGGACTGGTGGTGAAGGGCCAAGGGTCCGGTGGCTGAGGGCCAAGGGACCGGTGGCTGAGGGCCAAAGGGACCGGTGGCTGAGGGCCAAAGGGACCGGTGGCTGAGGGACAAAGGGACCGGTGGCTGAGGGCCAAGGGACCGGTGTCTGAGGGCCAAGGGACCGGTGTCTGAGGGCCAAGGGACCAGTGTCTGAGGGCCAAGGGACCGGTGGCTGAGGGACAAGGGAGCGGTCGCTGAGGGCCAAGGGTCCGGTCGCTGAGGACCAAGGGACCAGTGTCTGAGGGCCAAGGGACCGTTGTCTGAGGGCCAAGGGTCCGGTGTCTGAGGGCCAAGGGACCGGTTACTGAGGGGCAATGGACCTGTTGTGATGGCCAAAGGAATGGTTGCTGAGACTCAAGGGACCGATGGATGAGGGTCAAGGACCCGGTGGCGGAGGGCCAACGGACTGGTGGCTGAGGGTCAAGGACCCGGTGGCTGAGGGCCAAGGGACTGGTGGCTGAGGGTCAAGGACGTGGTGGTTGAGAGCCAAGTGACCGGTGGCTGAGGGCCAAGGGACCGGTGGCTGAAGGCCAAGGGTCCGGTCGCTGACAGCCAAGGGACTGGTGGCTGAGGACCAAGGGACTGGTGGCTGAGGGTCAAGGGACCGGTGGCTGAGGGCCAAGGAACCAGTGGAAGGGGGCCAAGGGACTGGTGGCAGAGGGTCAAGGGACCGGTGGCTGAGGACAAAGGGACTGGTGGCTGAGTGTCAAGGACCCGGTGGCTGAGGGCCAAGGGACTGGTGGTTGAGGGTCAAGGACCCGGTGGCTGAGAGCCAAGTGACCGGTGGCTGAGGTCCAAGGGACTGGTGGCTGAGGGTCAAGGACCCGGTGACTGAGAGCCAAGGGACTGGTGGCTGAGTACCAAGGGACTGGTGGCTGAGGGCCAAGGGACCGGTGGATGAGGGCCAAGGGACTGGTGGCTGAGAATCAAGGGACTGGTGGCTGAGGGCCAAGCGACCGGTGGATGAGGGCCAAGGGTCCGGTCGCTGAGAGCCAAGGGACCGGTGGCTGAGCACCAAGCGACCAATTGCGAAGTGCCTAAAGAACAACTGCTGAGGGCTAAATCACCAGGTGCCAACTGCTAAATGACCGCTTGCTGAGGGCCAAGGGACAAGTTGTGATGGCCAAAGGAATGGTTGCCGAGAGTCAAGGGACCGATGGCTGAGGGTCAAGGACCCGGTGGCTGAGAGCCAAGGGACTAGTGGCTGAGGGTCAAGGACGCGGTGGCTGAGAGCCAAGTGACCGGTGGCTGAGGCCAAGGGACCGGTGGCTGAGGGCCAAGAGTCCAGTCGCTGAGAGCCAAGGGACTGGTGGCTAAGGGTCAAGGGACCGGTGGCTGAGGGCCAAGGGACTTGTGGCTGAGTGTCAAGGACCCCGTGACTGAGGGCCAAGGGACTGGTGGCTGAGGGTCAACGACCCGGTGGCTGAGAGCCAAGTGACCGGTGGCTGAGGTCCAAGGGACTGGTGGCTGAGGGCCAAGGGACCGGTGCTTGAGGGCCAAGGGGCTGGTGGCTGAGGGCCAAGGGACCGGTGGTTGAGGGCCAAGGGGCTGGTGGCTGAGGGTCAAGGACCCGGTGGCTGAGAGCCTAGTGACCGGTTGCTGAGGGCCAAGGGACTGGTGGCTGAGGACCAAGCGACCTGTGGCTGAGGGCTAAGAGACTGGTGGCTGAGGGCCAAGGGACCAGTGGCTGAGGGCCAAGGGACCGGTGGCTGAGGTCCACGGGACCGGTGGCTGAGTGCCAAGGGACCAGTGGCTGAAGGCCAAGGGTCAGGTGGCTGAGGGCCAAGAGACTGTTGGCTGAGGGCCAAGGGACCGGTGGCTGAGGGCCAAGGGCTGGTGGCTGAGGGTCAAGGACCCGGTGGCTGAGAGCCTAGTGACCGGTGGCTGAGGGCCAAGGGACTGGTGGCTGAGGACCAAGGGACTGGTGGCTGAGGGCCAAGCGACCTGTGGCTGAGGGCTAAGAGACTGGTGGCTGAGGGCCAAGGGACCAGTGGCTGAGGGCCAAGGGACCGGTGGCTGAGGTCCACGGGACCGCTGGCTGAGGGCCAAGGGACCAGAGGCTGAGGGCCAAGGGACCGGTGGCTGAGGGCCAAGGGACCAGTGGCTGAAGGCCAAGGGACAGGTGGCTGAGGGCCAAGAGACTGTTGGCTGAGGGCCAAGGGACCGGTGGCTGAGGGCCAAGGGACCGGTGGCTGAAGGCCAAGTGACCGGTGGCTGAAGGCCAAGTGACCGGTTGCTCAGTGCCAAGGGACTGGTGGCTGAGGGCAAATGGACTGGTGGCTGAGGGCCAAGGGACCGGTGGCTGAGGGCCAAGGGACCGGTGGCTGAAGGCCAAGTGACCGGTTGCTCAGTGCCAAGGGACTGGTGGCTGAGGGCAAATGGACTGGTGGCTGAGGGCAAATGGACTGGTGGCTGAGGGCAAATGGACTGGTGGCTGAGGGCCAAGGGACCGGTGGCTGAGGGCCAAGGGACCGGTGGCTGAAGGCCAAGTGACCGGTTGCTCAGTGCCAAGGGACTGGTGGCTGAGGGCAAATGGACTGGTGGCTGAGGGACAAGGGACCGGTGGCTGAGGGCCAAGTGACTGCTTGCTCAGTGCCAAGAGACTGGTGGCTGAGGGCCAAGGGACCGGTGGTTGAGGGCCAAGGGGCTGGTGGCTGAGGGCCAAGGGACCGGTGGTTGAGGGCCAAGGGGCTGGTGGCTGAGGGTCAAGGACCCGGTGGCTGAGAGCCTAGTGACCGGTTGCTGAGGGCCAAGGGACTGGTGGCTGAGGACCAAGCGACCTGTGGCTGAGGGCTAAGAGACTGGTGGCTGAGGGCCAAGGGACCACTGGCTGAGGGCCAAGGGACCGGTGGCTGAGGTCCACGGGACCGGTGGCTGAGTGCCAAGGGACCAGTGGCTGAAGGCCAAGGGACAGGTGGCTGAGGGCCAAGAGACTGTTGGCTGAGGGCCAAGGGACCGGTGGCTGAGGGCCAAGGGCTGGTGGCTGAGGGTCAAGGACCCGGTGGCTGAGAGCCTAGTGACCGGTGGCTGAGGGCCAAGGGACTGGTGGCTGAGGACCAAGGGACTGGTGGCTGAGGGCCAAGCGACCTGTGGCTGAGGGCTAAGAGACTGGTGGCTGAGGGCCAAGGGACCAGTGGCTGAGGGCCAAGGGACCGGTGGCTGAGGTCCACGGGACCGGTGGCTGAGGGCCAAGGGACCAGTGGCTGAGGGCCAAGGGACCGGAGGCTGAGGGCCAAGGGACCAGTGGCTGAAGGCCAAGGGACAGGTGGCTGAGGGCCAAGAGACTGTTGGCTGAGGGCCAAGGGACCGGTGGCTGAGGGCCAAGGGACCGGTTGCTGAAGGCAAAGTGACCGGTGGCTGAAGGCCAAGTGACCGGTTGCTCAGTGCCAAGGGACTGGTGGCTGAGGGCAAATGGACTGGTGGCTGAGGGCCAAGGGACCGGTGGCTGAGGGCCAAGGGACCGGTGGCTGAATGCCAAGTGACCGGTTGCTCAGTGCCAAGGGACTGGTGGCTGAGAGCAAATGGACTGGTGGCTGAGGGCAAATGGACTGGTGGCTGAGGGCAAATGGACCGGTGGCTGAGGGCCAAGGGACCGGTGGCTGAGGGCCAAGGGACCGGTGGCTGAAGGCCAAGTGACCGGTTGCTCAGTGCCAAGGGACTGGTGGCTGAGGGCAAATGGACTGGTGGCTGAGGGACAAGGGACCGGTGGCTGAGGGCCAAGTGACTGCTTGCTCAGTGCCAAGAGACTGGTGGCTGAGGATACAAGGGACCGGTGGCTGAGCGTCATGCGACCTGTGGCTGAGGGCCAAGAGACTGGTGGCTGAGGGCCAAGTGACCAGTGGCTAAGGGCCAAGGGACAGGTGGCTGAGGGCCAAGAGACTGTTGGCTGAGGGCCAAGGGACCGGTGGCTGAGGGTCAACGGACTGGTGGCTGAGGTCCACGGGACCGGTGGCTGAGGGCCAAGGGACTGGTGGCTAAGGGTCAAGTGACCGGTGGCTGAGATCCAAGGGACTGGTGGCTGAGGGCCAAGGATCCGGTGGCTGAGGGCCAAGGGACTGGTGGCTATGGGTCAATGGACCGGTGGCTGAGGGCCAAGTGACCGGTTGCTCAGTGCCAAGGGACCGGTGGCTGAGGGCCAAGGGACCCGTGGCTGATGGACAAGGAACCAGTCCCTGAGAGCCAAGGGTCCGGTCGCTGAGGGCCAAGGGTCAGCTGGCTGAGGGCCAAGGGTCCGGTGGCTGAGAGCCAAGGGACCAGTCGCTGAGGGCCAAGGATCCGGTCGCTGAGATCCAAGGGTCCGGTGGCTGAGGGCCAAGGGTCCGGTGGCTGAGAGCCAAGGGTCCGGTGGCTGAGGGCCAAGGGTCCGGTGGCTGAGAGCCAAGGGACCAGTCGCTAAGGGCCAAGGGTCCTGTTGCTGAGGGCCAAGGGTCCGGTCGCTGAGGGCCAACGGTCCGGTATCTGAGAGCCAAGGGTCCGGTGGCTGAGGGCCAAGGGTCCGGTGGCTGAGGGCCAAGGGTCCGGTGGCTGTGAGCCAAGGGACCAGTCGCTGAGGGCCAAGGGACCGGTGTCTGAGAGCAAAGGGTCCGGTGGCTGAGGGCCAAGGGTCCGGTCGCTGAGGGCCAAGGGACCGGTGGCTGATGGCGAAAGACTCGGTGGCTGAGAGCCAAGGGTCCGGTGGCTGAGGGCCAAGGGACCAATTGCGAAGTGCCTAAAGAACAATTGCTGAGGGCTAAATCACCAGGTGCTAAGTGCTAAATGACCGGTTGCTGAGGGCCAAGGGACCAATTGTGATGGCCAAAGGAATGGTTGCTGAGAGTCAAGGGACCAATGGCTGAGGATCAAGGACCCGGTGGCTGAGGGCCAAGGGTCCGGTCGCTGAGTGCCAAGGGACTGGTGGCTGAGGGACAAGGGACCGGTGGCTGAGGGACAAGGGTCCGGTCGCTGAGAGCCAAGGGACTGGTGGCTGAGGAACAAGGGACTAGTTGCTGAGGGCCAAGGGACCGGTGGCTGAGGGCCAACTGACCGGTGGCTGAGGGCCAAGTGAGCGGTGGCTGAGGGCCAAGGGTCTAGTTGCTGAGGGCCAATGGACCGGTGGCTGAGGGCCAAGGGATTTGTGGCTGAGGGCCAAGGGGCTGGTGGCTGAGGGCCAAGGGACCGGTGGCTGAGGGCCAAGGGACTGGTGGCTGAGGACCAAGGGACTAGTTGCTGAGGGCCAAGGGACCGGTGGCTGAGGGCCAAGGGGCCGGTGGCTGAGGGCCAAGGGACCGGTGGCTGAGGGCCAATTAGCTGGTGGCTGAGAGCCAATGGACCTTTGGCTGAGGGCCAAGGGGCTGGTGGCTGAGGGACAAGGGACTGGTGGCTGAGGGCCAAGGGGCTGGTGGCTGAGGGCCAAGGGACCGGTGGCTGAGGGCAAGGGATCGGTGGCTGAGGGCCAAGGGGCTGGTGGCTGAGGGGCTGAGGGTCAAGGGACTGGTGGCTGAGGGCCAAGGGACCGGTGGCTGAGGGCCAAGGGACCGGTGGCTGAGGACCAATGGTCTAGTTGCTGAGGGCCAAGGGACCGGTGGCTGATGGCCAAGGGTCTAGTTGCTGAGGGCCAATGGACCGATGGCTGAAGCTCAAGTGACCAGTGTCTGAGGGCCAAGGGTCTAGTCACTGAGGGCCAAGCGTCCGGTGGCTGAGAGCCAAACGACCGGTGGCTGAGGCCCAAGTGACCAGTGGCTGAGGCCCAAGTGATCAGTGGCTGAGGGCAAAGTGACCGGTGGCTGAGGGCCAAGTGCCTTGCTGCTAAGAGCAAAACAACCGATGGCTGAGAGCTAACGTCCGGATGCTCAGGGCGAAGAGACCAGTGGCTGAGGGCGAAGAGACTTGTTACTAAGTGGCAAGTATTGGCTGCTAATGGCCAAGGGACCGGTTGATTAATGGCAAGGGACCGGTTGCTAAGGGCCAAGGGACCGGTTGATTAGCGGCAAGGGACTTGTTCCTAATGGCCAATGGACCGGTGCTAATGGCCAAAGGACCTTTTGCTAATGGCCAAGGGACTTGTTGCTAATGGCCAAGGGACCATTTCCTAAGTGCCAAAGGATCGGATGCTAAGTGCCAAGGGACATGTTGCAAAGGGCTAAAGGACTGGTCGCTAACTGCTAAGGGACTGTTTGCTAAGAGCTAAGGGACTGGTTGCTAAAGGCCAAAGGCCTGGTTGCTAATGGACAAGGGACTAGTAGCAAAGTGCCAAAGGACCTGTTGGTAAGGTCCAAGGGTCCGGTTGCTAAGAGCCAAAGGACTGGTTGCTAAGGGCCAAAGGCATTGGTTACTAAGGGCCAAGGGACTGTTTACTAAAGGCTAAAGGCTGGTGCCTGAGGACCAAAGCACCCGTTGCTCAGAGAGAAGGGACATGTTGCTTGAGGCCAAGCGACTGGATGCTTCAGGCAAGGGACCGGTTCCTTAGGGCGAGGGACCATTTCCTTCGCGCAAGGGACTAGTTCCTTAGGGCCAATGGACCGGTTCCTTCGGGCCAAGGGACCGGTTTCTGAGAACCAAAGGACCGGCTGTTGAGGGCCAAGGGACCAGTTGCTGAGGGCTAAGGGCTGGTTGCTCAGGGAGATGGACCGGTTGCTACGTGGCAAGAGTTGGCTGCTAATGCCCAAGGGACCAGCTGCTTCGTGTCAAGAGATAGGTTGTTCAGGGCCAAGTGACCGGATCCTGAGGCCAAGGAACCAGTTGCTAAGGGCAAATGGGCTTGTTGCTCAGGACAAAGGAACCTGTTGCTTAGGCCCAAGATACGTGTTCCTTCGGGCAAAGGGACTGCTTATTATGCACCAAGGGACCAGTTGCTGAGGGCCAAGGGACCGGTTGCTCAGGACAAAGTGGACCTGTTGCTTAGGCCCAAGAGACATGTTCCTTCGGGCAAAGGGACTGCTTATTATGCACCAAGGGACCAGTTGCTGAGGGCCAAGGGACCGGTTGCTCAGGACAAAGGGACCTGTTGCTTAGGCCCAAGAGACATGTTCCTTCGGGCAAAGGGACTGCTTGCTTTGCACCAAGGGACCAGTTGCTAAGGGCCAAGGGATTGCCTGCTTAGGGCCAAGGGACTGGTTGCTAAGGGCCAAGGGAACAGTTGCTAAGGGCCAATGGACCTGTTGGTAAGGCCCAAGTTACAGTGGCTGAGGTCCAAGGGACTGGTGGCTGAGAGAAGAACAGCCGGTTGCTGAGGGCAAAGCAATAGTGATTCAGGGCCAAGTGACCGGTTGCCGCGAGCCTTGGCACTGGTGACAGAGAGCCAAATAACAGGTTGCCAAGGGCCTACAGACTGGTTGCTAAGGGCCAATAAAACAGTTGCTAAGTGCCAAGGGGCCGGTTGGTAAGGCCCAAGGGACTTTTCGTTCAGGGGCAAGTGCCTTGCTTCTATGAGCGAAACGACCGGTGGCTGAGGGCTAAAGATTGGGTGGCTGAGCGTGAAGGGACTGGTAGCTGAGCCCCAAGTGCCTTGCTGCTAAGAGCGAAACAACCGGTGGCTGAGAGCTGAAGTCCGGTTGCTCAGGGTGAAGAGAACAGTGGATAAGGGCGAAGAGACTGGTTGCTAAGTGGCAAGAGATTGTCTGCTAATAGCCAAGGGACCGGTTGCTAAGGGTCAAGGGACCGGTTGCTAAGGGCCAAATGACCGGTGGCTGAGGGTTAAATGACTGGTGGCTGAGTGCCAAATGACCGATGGCTGAAGGCCAAGGGACCAGTGGCTGAGGGCCAATTGACTGGTTGATGACTGGCAAGGGACTGGTTGCTAAGGGCCAAGGGACCGGTTGCTTTGGGCGAAGGGACGGTTGCTGAGGGCCAGGGGAACGGTTTCTAAGGGCTATGGGACTGGTGGTTGAAGGTCAAGGGACTGGCTCCTGAGGGCCAAAAGATTGACTGCTGAAGGCCAAGGGCCCAGTTGCTGAGGGCCTAGGGTCCAGTTGCTGAGCACCAAGGTACAGATGCTGGGAGCCAATGGACCGGTTGTTGAGGGCCAAGGGACCGCTTGTTGAGTGCCAAGGGATCGGATCCTGAGCGCCAAGGGACTGGTTGCTGAGGACAAACATGGCAGTTGCTGAGGGAAAAGCCATGGTGGTTCAGGCCATGGGACTGTTTGCTTAGATGCAATGATTGGGTGCCAAGGCCCAAGTGACTGGTTGCTGAGGGCCTTGGCACTTGGTGGCAGAGGGTCAGGAGACCAGTTGCTAAGGGACGAGAGACTAGTTGCGAAGCGCCAAGTGACCAGTTGCTAAGGGCCAAGGGCCTAGTTGCTAAGGGACAAGGGACCAGTTGCTAAGGGCCAAGGGACCAGTCGCTAAGGGCCAAGTGCCTAGTTGCTAAGGGACAAGGGACCAGTTGCTAAGGGACAAGGGACTAGTTGCTAAGGGCCAAGGGCCTAGTTGCTAGGGGACAAGGGACCAGTTGCTAAAGGCCAAGGGACCAGTTGCTAAGGGCCAAGGGCCTAGTTGCTAAGGGACAAGGGACTAGTTGCTAAGGGCCAAGGGACCAGTTGCTAAGGGCCAATGGCCTAGTTGCTAAGGGACAAGGGACCAGTTGCTAAGGGCCAAGGGACCAGTTGCTAAGGGCCAAGGGACCAGTTGCTAAGGGACAAGGGACCAGTTGCTAAGGGCCAAGGGCCTAGTTGCTAAGGGACAGGGGACCAGTTGCTCAGGGCCAAGGGACCAGTTGCTAAGGGGCAATGGCCTAGTTGCTAAGGGACAAGGGACCTGTTGCTAAGGGCCAAGGGACCAGTTGCTAAAGGCCAATGGCCTAGCTGCTAAGGGCCAAGGGACCAGTTGCTAAAGGCCAAGGGCTTAGTTGCTAAGGGACAAGGGACCTGTTGCTAAGGGACAAGGGACCAGTTGCTAAGGGACAAGGACTGGTTCGTAAGGCCCAAGTGCCTTGCTGCCAGAAGCGAAACGACCGGTGGCTGAGGGCTAGGGATCGGGTGGCTGAGCATGAAGTTTCTGGTGCCTGAGGGCCAAGGCACCGGTTGCGAAGAGCCAAGTGTTGGTTGCTGTGGAGCAAGGGACCAGTTGCTATGGGCCAACGGACTGGTTGCTAAAGGCCAAGTACCTTGCTGCTCAGAGCGAAACGACCAGTGGCTGAGGGCTAAGTGGCAAGTGTTGGCTGCTAACGGCCAAGAGACCAGTTGCTAAGGGCCAAGGAACCGTTTTCTTAGCATCAAGAGACCGGTTGCTATGGTCCAACGGATCTGTTGCTCAGAGCCAAAGGACCAGTTGCTGAGTGCCAAGAGACCAGTGGCTAAACAAAGAAACATGGAAAATAGGCCATTCGGCCCTTCGAGCCTGCACTACCATTCAACATGATCATGGCTGATCATGCAACCTCAGTACCCCACCCCTGCCTTGTCTCCATATCCCCTGATCTTTTAGCTGCAAGGGTGACATCTATCTCCCTTTTGAATATGCCCAATGAACTGGACTTAACAACTTTCGATGGTAGAGAATTCCACAGATTCACAACTCTCTGGGTGAAAAAGGTTCTCCTCAGCTCAGTCCTATATGGCTTACCCCTTATCTTTAGACTGTGACCCTTGGTTCTGGACTTCCCCAACATCGTGAACATTCTTCCTGCATCTAACCTGTCCAGTCCCATCAGAATGTAAAAATGTTTCTATGAGATCCCCTGTCATTCTTCTTAAGTTCAGTGAGTATAAGCCTAGCCGATCCAGTCTTTCCTCATATGTCAGTCCTGCCATCCCAGTGAACCTTCACTGCACTCCCTCAATAGCAAGAATGTCCTTCCTCAGATTAGGAGATCAAAACTGCACACAGTACTCACCGTGTGGTCTCACCAAGGCCCTGTGCAAGTGCAGTAAGACCTCCCTGCTCCTATACTCAAATCCCCTCGCTATGAAGGCCAGCATGCCATTTGGTTTCTTTACTGCCTGCTGTACCTGCATGCCTACCTTCAACGACTGAAGTACCATGACACCCAGGTCTCTTTGCACCTCCCCTTTTACTAATCTGTCACCATTCAGATAATTATCTGCCGTCCTGTTTTTGCTACCAAAGTGGATAACCTTACATTTAGCCACATTATACTGCTTAAGGGCCAAGGAACCGGCTGCGAAGGGCCTAAAGACTGTTTGCTAAGGGCCATGGGACTGATTGCTAAGGGCCAAGGAACTGGTTGCTCAGGGCCAAGGAACTGGTTGCTAAGGGCCAAGGAACCAGTGACTGAGGGCTAAGGATCGGGCGGCTGAGTGTCAAGCGACTTGTCGCTAAGGTTAGGGCATCGGTTGCTAAGGGCCAAGGGACAGGTTGCGAAGGGCTAAGTTCCTTGTTGCTAAGAGCGAAACGCCCAGTGGCTGAGGGCTAAGGGCCTGTTGCTCAGGGCGATGGGACTTGGTGCTAAGTGGCAAGTGTTGGTTGCTAACCGCCAAGGGGCTGGTTGCTGAGGGCCAAGGGGTCGATTGCTGAGGACCAAGTTGCTGAGGGCCAACGGACCTGTGACTAAGGAACCGGTTGCTGAGGGCCAAGGGTTGGCTGCTAAGTGGCAAGAGTCCGGTTGTTGAGCAGCAATGGACCAGCTGCTGAGGGCTAAGCGACTTGTTGCCAAGGACATGGGACTGGTGGCTAAGGGCCATGGGATTGTCTGCTAAGATCCACGGGACCGGTTGCGAAGGACCAAAGGACCGGTTGCAGAGGGCCAAGTTACTGGTTGTTGAGGGCCAAATGACCGGTGACTTAGGGCCAAGGGACTGGTGGCTGAGGGCAAAGTGATGGTGGTAGAGGGTCACGAGGACAGTTGCTTTGAGCCAAGGGACCGGTTGCCGAGGTCAAGAGACTGGTTGCCGAGGGCCTTGGAACAACTTGCCAAGGGCCAAGGGACTGGTTGTTAAATAACAAGGGACCGGTTGTTGAAGAACAAGGGATCGGTTGTTGAGGGCCAAGAGACAGGTTGTTGAGGGCCAAATGACCGGTGACTTAGGGCCAAGGGACTGGTGGCTGAGGGCCGAAGCACCAGTTGCTAAGGGCCAAGTGTTGGTTGCTGTCGGCCAAGGGAGCATCTGCTAAGGGCCAAAGGACAGGTTGCTTAACGTCAAGAGACCGTTTGCTAAGGGCCATGTGACGGTTTGCGAAGGGCCAAGTGACTGATGGCTGACGTCCAAGAGACCTGTTGCTAAGGGCCAAGAGACCGGTTACTAAGGGCCAAGAGACCGGTTGCGAAGTGCCAAGAGACCGGTTGTGAAGGGTCAAGAGACCGGTTGTGAAGGACCAAGAGACCGGTTGTGAAGGTGCTAAGAGACAGGTTGCTAAGGGCCATGTGACGGTTTGCGAAGGGCCAAGTGATTGATGGCTGACTGCCAAGAGACCTGTTACTAAGGCCAAGAGACATGCTGCTAAGGTACGAGGGGCCAATTGCTAAGGGCCAAGATACCTGTTGCTAAGGGCCAAGAGACCTGTTGCTAAGGGCCAAGAGACCGGTTGCGAAGGGCCAAGAGACCGGTTGTGAAGGACCAAGAGACCGGTTGTGAAGGTGCTAACAGACCGGTTGCTAAGGGCCATGGGACCGGTTACCGAGGAGGAAAACTGGAGCTGCTTCTGTTAAATGTGGTGCAGCATTGCCGGCAGAGCCTGGCTTTCTGTACATTGTTAGTTAGAAATGTGAGCAAAATATCACTCCGATCTTTGGGTGGTTTCACGTCAAACACTTGTATTATTAGTTTGGATATAATTAGTGCAGCACAAACATTACTGTGCAGGGTGTTGACGCGCTGCCAAATGACTGGAAGTAATATCAATGCTCCTGATCTTTCATGGTCCCACGGGAAATCTCCCGCAATTATAATTGCGTTTTTCTCTTCAGCTCTCATCTCACAGTCAGTTGGAGCCCTGTGTTCAGTGCCAAGAGTCATCATCACTTCTCGGACAGAATGAGAGTTCCGTTAATCGCCTATCCATTTTCCTGGTTACCACCAGTTATACAGGCGGTAATGATTTACTATCCGATTATAGCAGTCGTGGGAATCCCCGGTAAGTGATTATATTCCGTTACTGACGTCGTGAATAAAGTTGGGATTAACTTTATTCCTGCTCTTATGTCAGTAATTATATTTTTAAACTATTCTTCTCAATTCAATTAAAAGGCTGAAAGTCAGTGACTGCATTTCCCGCTCGACCTTTTTAAGTGACTGATCATTTGGTGCCTTTCTAATTTTCTTTAACCTCCCATAATATCTTCAGATTATTTCCCCATGTAATGTCTTTCAAACTGGCTCGGTTTTATCTGAGAATCGAGCAATGAGTGATTCAATGGATTATATTAATCCCATTTTTCCGTGCCTGCTCTCCTTTCCCGTAACACTCGGTAATATCTGACAGATTATATTTTACTGAACATTCAGCGTGTTGTAAAATGCTCCATTGACTCCCGCTGTGGAGACAGACACTGACAGCCGATCATGGACATATACCTGGGAATTCGGACAGTCAGGACCGGGATTTGTTCAGTCCCGTTAATCAGAATCTACCCGCTGTTCTCGGTCTGGTTCCAGCAAAGTGCCGGATATTATTCCTGGTGATCACAATCCATGCCGAGTGTGGGATTGTGCTCCATGCAGGAACACAGACTCTCTCCCTCATCTTCTCCACTGACCGGTGACCAGCCTGTTCTCAGACTCGCCTTCACCCTCCCGGCGGAGATTGTTCTGTCTTCAGCCGGTGGGAGGCAGCTGGTTTCTGTCACATCCATTCCTGCAGCGGTACAGGTCAGACCGGGAATCCGTGCTGTGAGAGAGCGATTGGAACAAGGCAGCGGCACTCTATGCAGCTGTCCTGGGTTTGTCCACATTTAAAAACCCGTTTTAGATACAATACCTGCATTTTAACCAAAGCACCGTCTCCATGCCGGGTCAGGTGCCTTTATCCTAATCGGACAAATTTATTGTTCAGACCAAACGCTTGCAGGGTGATATAACATCGACTGTACCCTCAGTAAGTCTGTCCGCTCGGTTATCCACACACATTCACTTTAATTTCGCTTCAGATACTGAGAGATAGAGGAATTTCTAGTCACATTTACCCACCCGGTCTCCATATCCCTTTATCGTCTCTTCCTCCAGCCACGGACCCAATCTACTTTGAATTCTGTCAGTTTCTGCCTCAACCTCTATCCATGTGACTGAACTCCACAATCCCTGTATAAAAAATCTTCTCCCGCTCTCTCTTCTCTCTGTTCCATTGTCTTCGATTTCATCTTCTTTCTACAGAGCCTCGTTCTGCAACACACATCTACTGAAATCAGTCTGCTTCTATCTATCTTCTTCCATCCTGTCAATAATTTTAAACACATCTATCATATCGCCCTGTAATCTGTGTCTGTATTACATTCCTCTAACTCACATTTACAGGTTATGTTGCAGAGCCCAGGGTTGGGAAACTGAAATCTCACATTATGTCTCATGAGTTCCCACCACCCTGCACTAATAAATTGCCTTGCATGTTTGTGTTTGAAGAAACATGATCAGCATTAAAGTCCAGGCTGTTTGTAACACTCTGTAGAGTACGTTTGAAGAGGTTACTCAATGAGAACAGATTGAAGTGAGTTGTCTCACTGTCCCGCTGACTCTCACAAATCTCAGGATCAATACAGCCTAATGCTCCTACTACAAGTTTCGCCCCTGTATTACTAAGAGTATCTCTGAATATATCAGCTCACATGGTCCGTTGTACCATGTGCCGCACCAAGAGTCCCCATCATTTCTCAGAGATCAATACAGTTTGATTTATTGTATTACCATTTGCGGTGTTCCAGTTCTCGGCGTGGTAATTGGTGTTCCCGGTAACGTGCTTAGTTTGTGAAACAAAAGCGCCAAATTGTTATTTCCATTCAATATTGTGTCAGCTGCGGTAATTTTAACTATAATTATGATCAGTACTCGGTGCATTGGAATGTCTGTTCCCATCGTCTCAAATTGTATTACATTGTCAGTTAAGTCCCTGCTTTGATAATGTTTTTCAGTTATTATTCATAAAAATGGGAACCCACGTAATTAGCGATAGTTGGTTGCACGGAAGGAACCACAGAATAGGGATGAATGTTGAGCGAATTTTGGCTTTTATCACAAGGGGGAAGATATTTACAACTGAGGACGTGCTGTTCTCGCTGTACAGAGATTTGGTGAGATCTCATTTGGAATATGTACGTTCAGTTTTGGGCAACATATTGCAGGATAGATGGATTGGCCTTCGAGGGGTTTCAGCACAAGTTAACCAGACTGATACCACGGTTTAAAGTATTCAAAAATGAGGAAAGTTTACATAACCTTGCCTTGTATTCCATTGTGTTTAGAAGGGTGAAGCGTGATATAACCGAGCTATTTAAATAGATAAAGGTGTTGGATAGTGTCGGCACAGAAACTGTTTCCTATGGCGGTGTAATCTAAACCAGAAGGCATTATCTTAAAATTGGAGCTCGGAGTGAAATCACGAAACACTTTCTCACACAAAGTCGATGAGAAATCTAACACTCCTTCTCCCAAAATTATTTCAATTGTCAGTTGTAATTTTACAGACTCTGATCGATAGATTTGTTAAGGTCAGGGTATCAAGGGATATGGAACTAAGACGGTAATTGGAGTTATGGTGCCGATCACCCATGGTCTACTGGAATGGTGGAAAAGGCTTGTGGGTCAGAATGATCAAATCCTGCGTTCCTATACGTCAAGCACCAGAGTCATCATTTCTGCAATGAGCTTTCCGGTAATCTCAGGTCCAATTTCAGTGTATCTGAATGTTCTACACGAAAAAATGTCCGATGATATTACTGCAGTCCATAGAGATTCCAGCGCTCATTTTAACAGGTTACCGATTGCATAAATCCGTGTCTCGCTGTATTACCTGGAGGGCCTGGTCATTGTTCTGTCGGTCCTGAGGTGATTATTTGTCAGATTTGGGTCACTATCGGAAATTCCGAGAATATCTGTCCTCCATTGTCTCCAAACTTTGCGAGGTGTTTATTAACGTTACAATGTTTTTGAATCTCCAACTCAAAATCTGACATTGTTTTACATGGAATGTCTCGGAGCAATGCGGTTCTAAGTGAGAATGAGCCCAGTATTCACACAGTGGGATGTCGTTCGAGTGTGAAATTGTTTCAGTTAATCGTTAGCAGCGTCAGGAACCCCTCGCTAATGTTCTCCTCTTTACATGCTCTGGTTAACTTATCTACCTCGCCTTTAAATGTAACAGCCGGGGCTTCCATCTGAATCAGAAGTTTTTGGGTTTGATACCCTGTCGAAAATTTAGTCTGACATTCGTATGACTTTCCCATGGCAGTTTCTCCGAATAACGCAAACCTTAGCCAACTTTACCAACCAGCTGTTATATTTGTGGATCTTGCTGTAGCATATATATACATTTAGTTACATTGCAAGGTATGTTACGAAGTTGTAGAAACCATCTTCTGACAAACAGTGAAAGGCCATATTAACTTTGCTAGAGTGTGAAATACAAGAGTATTATTTCACGCCAATTCTGGGAAATACAGTTGTGGTTTCAAGCAATTCATAGAAACCACAGTGGTGATGTATTTATTCAGAGCTGAATTCGTGTACCAAGCACAGTTATGGTCCTTGGCCGCAAATTTCATTTTCAATGTAATGATTATATTTGGGATATTGCACAGGCAGTGGAACCGGAGACTGAAGGGATGGAGAGTTTGGAAAATAGAAACATTAATACACAGCAGTAATGATATTTTAATTGTAGCTGGCAACAGTTGTGGTTGGATTCAGTGAGAGAAGGACATTGTTTCCCTTTTTGTCCTGTCATTATATAGCAGCTGCAATTAGAAACAAGAATAATTGTCAAATCGTTTTGTTACGAGAATATTTGTGAATCAGGTATCACCAATATTTAAACTGTGACTCTGTTTAAACCGAGGAGATAATGAATTAATTGACAATGACATTTCTACAGCCACCAATCTCCCCAAATATCCCCTCACCATCACCTTTGTTGCCCTATTTCCTATTAAAACAATGAATCTCTCTCACCCTGGCCTTTCCCCTGGTACGGCCCTCAGTCTCGCTCACTCAAGTACAGGGGCCGCAGACTTGTACGGATGTGTCGGACAACTGATTTAACCATTCTAAGCCAGATTTGGCTAGACCACATAAAGTATTATCGGGCCCTACTCGTGTCTGCTAAAACTGCTCACTATTCCAACATCATTATAGAATGGAAATATAACCCCCGGCTACTATTCTCGACTGTTAACCTTCTTGTTAAACTCCTCTCCCCAGTCTCCACCACACTCACCTCCAACAACAAGTGTGAGTAGCTCATGGAATTATTTGTCTCAAAGATTGAGACCACCCAATCAGCTGCCTCTGCCACTTCTCTTCCTTCCTCTAGCCCAACGGGTCAAACATCCCCTAAAATTCCACCCTGCCCTAGCGATGAAGTCGCATCTCTCTCTAGTCTCTCCCTGATCTGACCCTCTTGACCTCTCCATGCTCATCTTATCACTGAGACCCACTTACAGCTCACTTGATCTTGACCCTATTCCCACCAAGCTGCTCACCACCTAACTTCCTTTTCTGGCTCCCGTTTTAACTCACATTGTTCATGGTGCTCCCAGCTCATGTCCTCTCCTCTCCTTCAAATCTATCGTTATCACCCCTCTCCTCAAAAAACAACCCTTCACCACACTGGCCTTGCAAGCTATCGCCCCCTCTCCAACCTTAATTTCCACCCCAAAGTCCTTGAACATGTTGTCGCCTCCCGGAACTCCATGCTGAATCCCTTCAGTCTGGTATACACCATGCCACACTACCGAAACTGCTCTTATCAAACTCACAAATGGCATCCTTTGTGACATTGACAAAGATAAACTTTCCCTCCTCATCATTCTCGAACAGTCCCAGCCTTTGATATGGTTGAGTACTCCATTTCCCACCAATGCCTCTCCAGCTGGATGGGAGTGTACACGCCTGGTTCCATCCGTATCTCCCTAATCGTAGCCAGAAAATCACTTGCATTCGCTTCTATTCTCACGATAAATCGTTGCATATCGTGTTCCCCAGGAATTTATCGTTGGCCCCCTCCTGTTCTCCACTATATGATGCCCCTTGCCGACATCATCCGAAAACACAGCTTCAGTTTCCACATGTAGGCTGCTGATACCTAGCTCTACATCGCCCCCACTTCTCTCGAGGCATCCAAGGTCTCTAAATTAGCAGACTGCTTGTCCGACATTCAGTACTTGTTGAGCAGAAATGTTGTCCAATTAAATATTGGGAATACCGATGACATTTTCTGTGGGTCCCGCCACAAACTGTGTTCACTAACCAACGACTCGATCCCTCTCCCGTGCTTCTGTCTGTGACTGAACCAAACAGTTCGCAATCTAGCTATCCTATTAGAACGGGAAATGATCTTCTGGCCATATACCTGCAGCATAACTAAATCCACCTTTTTCCACCTCCATAACATTGCCCGTCTCCGCCCCTGCCTCAGTTCCTCTGTTGATGAAACCTCCATCCATGCCTTAATTACCTCGAGTTTGTACAGCTCCAACACACTCCTGGCTGACCTCCTACATTCTGCCCTATGTAAACTTGAGCTCATTCAAAACTCGCCAGTGCATGTCCAATCTCGCACGAAATCCCACCTGTGCTCGCTGAGCGACATTGATCCCAGTTCAACAATACCTCGATTCCAAAATTCTCCTTCTGTGTACAAATCCTTCCAGGGCCTCGTCCCTCGCTATCTCTGTAATCTGATTTAGCATCGCAACCACCCAAGATGTCTGCGCTCCTCAAATTCTACCCTCTTGTGCATCCCTGATTATAACTGCTCAACCATTGGTGGCCGTGCCTTCAGCTGTCCGAGCCCTGAGCTCTGGAACAGCCTCCCTAAATCCTCACCGCCTCTATACCTCCCTTTATCCTTGAAGACAGTGCTTATAACCTCCCTCTGACCAAACTTTTGGTCATCTGTCGTAATTTATTCTTATGTGGCTCAGTGCCAAATTTATTTGTTATGTCTTGTAACACTCCTGTGAAGCGCCTCGGGAAGTTTTATAAAGGCGCTATATAAGTAGAAATTATTGTTGTTGTTGTAATAATGTTCCAGTTGTTGAATTAATTAAGTGATTTGATAAATACTGAATATGGGACATGATTTTAGCAACTTTTATAAGGCTCTTTAGTTCAGATACATAAATTACTGACAGATTTGGCCATTTGCAAATTCCAGTCGGAAATATTATCTACTCATATCTTCGCCATTATTTCATGCAGCTCACCAGCTAACAACTCTGTGGAGCACCGTCACCACACGGACTGCAGCGGTTCAAGAAGGAGGCCCATCTCCGTCTTGTAAACAGTACAGGACGGCCCATTTCTTGTGTTTGATTCAGAGTTACTTTGTCCATTTTTCTGTGTAGATTTTCATGATACTTCTGTATCCATGGTAACCACACGCCGCCCCCACCCCACACTCATACTTAACTATATTAATCTTCTATACTCATGTGATTTAATTCCCAGCTAAGACTGTATTGTCTAAACACAGTTGAACGGGAATTCAGTTAATTATTTCTACACCAGCCGCCTTATCTTGCTCACAATAATTTTTCAGTACCGACGTTTCTTTTGTATATGTAGTCTCTCTCTCGCTCTCTGCCTGTCTCTATTTCTTTACAAATGAACACATGAAGCTCTTTACGTATATCAAGTTGGAACCACTGCTATATGTCACACTATCCTGCACACCAAAGGAATCCGAATCAAACACTTCTGAGCATATCTTACATTGTTGATAGATTGTGCTGGAAGCTCAGGTACATATAATGTCCCACATCCGCTGGGATGTACTTTCCGGCAGTCTTTCTCACCAGAGACAGATTCTCCATATTGCTATGTGCCGGATTAATATTAAAGATGGATTCTGCCAATTCAGAGCTTAGACCTTACCACGGAGCCTTTCTGAAGCTGAATCTCGGCAGGTATCTCCTGGGCTGGACTGCAGCCTCTATTGTCAATTGTACACTATCTTTGCTTCGGTCTGGAGATCGCCACCCACAACTCCCTCTGAAGTTTGCTGCATTATTAGAGGCGTCAAAAGCGAGGAGAAGATTATGCCCCTTGTGCCATTGTGAACTTTGGAATGTATATTTTTCCTAGGATCACAGAAGAAGGTGCAAGATAAAGTTGTTTGTTCATGATCACATCTGAACTTCTCCCCCTTGTGGTTATTGTTAGAGTTTGTCCAGATGGGGGGTTGCACTGTACAAGACACCAATGTAAAGACCTGAGACTTCCAGGCAAGAAGTCAGTTGTTCAGATTAAATGTTTATCTGGTGGATTATAAACGTAACTGTTGCAACTTGGTTGAGTTCAAACATACCAACTCCCCTATTATCGTGGTGTTTGACAGTAGTTTGTCCAAAGGTCTTTACTCATAGCCTCCAGTCTGCGAACACAACATGAGAACTCTGAGCCATTTCGTACCCACACCTTGTATCCGCTCCCCTTTCCTGTCCACGGACCCAAATCCCGCACTTTGTCACACCCTCGGTTGTTCCCCTTGAGCATTCACTGCATTTCGGTCAGGCGTCATTCTCACCGCTCCTCAACCATCTCCCAATTTAGAATTGACCATTCATGACTTATTTTCAAATAGTTTTCTGTTCATTTCTTCCTTTGTCACTGAACTGCTACTTTTCGCAATTATCCACAACTCCTTCTCACACTGTCCATTTATTCATACATTTAAATGGCCAGTAGTTTACTCGGATCTCCGGTGGATTTCTACACCACTTTCTACGAAGTTGCAGTGGCAGAAGGGTAACAGCTCCGAGGAAATTTCCAGAGTCTATTTGTATATTCTATACTCTTTGTGAATCGTTTATTTTCGGGTATTTACCCCACACTCACAGATATTTAACATTGCAATTGTATGTTAAAATCCTGTTCTGCTGGACAATTCTAGCAGCGGTAAAGAGTTCAGTTCCAGTCCCCAGATCCTGCAGTAAAGTACATTTCACACCAAATCCTGTGTAACTGGCTCCCTTGCTGTAACCTGACGGCTGATTCCCTGTTCCTGTGTGTTTCCCTTTTACAGCTAATGTGGTGACGATTGTGATCCTGTCCCGGGGAAAGTGCGGTCTCTCCAGATGTATCACTCGCTACCTGGTGACCATGGCAGCGGCGGATCTACTGGTCATTATCACTGATGTGATACTGAATCGGATTAATGATTATTATTTCCCGACTACCTTCCTGCACATCACACCTGTGTGTTCTTTCCTCCTAGCGCTGATGCGTGCAGTCACCGATATTTCTGTCTGGTTAACCATCGCTTTCACTTTCGATCGTTTTGTTACCATTTGTTGCCAGAAGCTGAGGACTAAATATTGCAGCGAGAAAACTGCATCCCTGGTTATAGGAACCGTGTGCCTGCTGTTCTGTATAAAAAACATCCCCTGGTTCTTTATATATGAACCCTACTATACAATCGACCATGTACCCTGGGGCTGTCTTGAAAAACCCGAGTATTACACTGTAACTGCTTGGGTAACATTTGGCTGGATTAACCGCTGTTTAACCCCACTGCTCCCAATATTACTGATATTGCTGCTCAATGCTCTGACTGTAGGATACATTTTGGCGGCCAGCAGAGTCCGCAGGAGGCTGAGGGGCAGCAAGAATGATGTGAATCAAAATGATCCGGAGATGGAGAAACGAAGGAAATCCATCATTTTACTCTTCGCTATATCCGGTAACTTCATACTGCTCTGGATGGCGTATGTGATATTTTTCTTATTAATGCGAATTACAAACCAGTATTATTTTACAAGTTTCAATGACCCGATGCATATTGCAGACTATACCAGCTATATGCTGCTGCTTTTGAGCTGCTGCACAAACACGTGTATTTATGCAGTAACCCAGACTAAATTCAGAGATGAGCTGAAAAATGGGTTGAAGTTTCCTCTGAGAATAATATTTACTTTAGTTCAGGAAAGAAAAATTCAAAGCAATTCCCAACATTAGATCTGCCTTACATCACATATCGTATCCTGAGTTATATTTTACCTGAACCTCAGCAGGCTACAACTCAGGCCCAGACTTCTTCAGACATAACACTGGGCAATATCTGACAAGTCCTGCGGTTTACTATGTAAGTGTCTGTGAACAAGGTAGAAGAGCATTATGTAGACAGTGGGTTATAATAGCGCTAGCAGTTTAATTGGATTAAATCATGCTCCTGGACACAAAGAGATACAAGTCCCAGCATTGAGGTTTAGGATGTTGTGACCATGGAATGTTTATTGCCGGATGAACATCGGAACACGTGGGTTATCCCAGGGGAGTGTAAAAGGAGAATACAACTTTCGATTTAATAGCTGAAGAATATCAGGAAGTGAATGATAACTGTGTTGGTTTTTGAGTGTGGAAATACCTGGAGAATAATAAACAGATCATTATATCAATCAGCATGTATTGTCTTTGAAATTTTACATTCTCCAGTTCACGAACAGCTTCTCCATCACCTGCGGCTCTGTGGAATTTATTGGAACTGAAGTGATGTTGATTGTGGCCGTGAGTCCATTGTCCTGGTGTCTGTGAACGGTGGTGTTTCCAGCAGCGCGTCCCCTTTCCCACTGTCTATTTACAATGGTGTTTGCAGAGTAACAACACCACTGGCAATGAGAACCAGTAGCACGGTGTGTGGACAGCTGCAGACTCTTCTCAGGAAGAAATTACCCAGGTGGCCATGGCCTGCTGACAGATATCTGTGAACGCAGGTCAGATTGGGCACCGTGACAGCAAGGTGATTCTAACCTTGTGAGGAGTAAAATAGTGTCGCTTTCATCGAGCTCTCCTTCACCGAAAACATACTGAGGCTCACTTTCTGCAGGAAAACCCCGCCATTGTCCGAACACATTCGCTGCATATCCGGTATCAGGGTCCAGTGTTCCAGACCCAGCTGAAGTGTGTGTGAATGTGAGACTCAGTGTGTGATGGACCAGCCTCAGGATCCAGTGATCCAGACCCAGCTGAAGTGTGTGTGAATGTGAGGCTCAGTGTGTGATGGACCAGCAGAATGAGGGTCCAGTGATCCAGACCCAGCTGAAGTGTGTGTGAATGTGAGGCTCAGTGTGTGAGGGACCAGCCTCAGTGTCCAGCGATCCAGACCCAGCTGAAGTGTGCGTGAATGTGAGGCTCAGTGTGTGAGGGACCAGCATCAGGATCCAGTGATCCATTCCCAGCTGAAGTGTGTGTGAATGTGAGGCTCAGTGTGTGAGGGACCAGCCTCAGGATCCAGTGATCCAGACCCAGCTGAAGTGTGTGTGAATGTGAGGCTCAGTGTGTGAGGGACCAGCCTCAGGATCCAGTGATCCAGACCCAGCTGAAGTGTGTGTGAATGTAAGGCTCAGTGTGTGAGGGACCAACAGCCTCAGGGTCCAGTGATCCAGACCCAGCTGAAGTGTGTGTTAATGTGAGGCTCAGTGTGTGAGGGACCAGTCTCAGGGTCCAGTGATTCAGACCCAACTGAAGTGCGTGTGAATGTGAGGCTCAGTGTGTGAGGGACCAGTCTCTGGTCCAGTGATCCAGACCCAGCTGAAGTGTGTGTGAATGTAAGGGTCCAGTGTGTGAGAGACCAGCCTCAGGGTCCAGTGATCCAGATGCAGCTGAAGTTTGTATGAATGTGATGCTCAGTTTGTGAGGGACCAACCTCAGGGTCCAGTGATCCAGACCCTGCTGAAGAGTGTGTGAATGTAAGGGTTCAGTGAGTGAGGGACCAACCTCAGGGTCCAGTGATCCATACCCAGCTGAAGAGTGTGTGAATGTAAGGGTTCAGTGTGTGAGGGACCAGCCTCAGTGTCCAATGATCCAGATGCAGGTGAAGTGTGTGTGAATGTGACGCTCAGTGTGTGAGGGACCAGTCTCAGGGTCCAGTGATCCAGACCCAGCTGAAGTGTGTGTGAATGTGAGGCTCAGTGTGTGAGGGACCAGTCACATGGTCCAGTGATCCAGACCAAGCTGAAGTGTGTGTGAATGTGAGGCTCAGTGTGTGAGGGACCAGCCTCAGGCTCCAGTGATCCAGACCCAGCTGAAGTGTGTGTGAATATGAGGCTTAGTGTGTGAGGGACCAGCCTCAGGCTCCAGTGAACCAGACCCAGCTGAAGTGTGTGTGAATATGAAGCTCAGTGTGTGAGGGACCAGCCTCAGGGTCCAGTGATCCAGACCCAGCTGAAGAGTGTGTGAATGTAAGGGCTCAGTGTGTGAGGGACCAGACGCAGGGTCCAGTGATCCAGACCCAGCTGAAGTGTGTGTGAATGTGAGGCTCAGTGTTTGAGGGACCAGCCTCAGGCTCCAGTGATCCAGACCCAGCTGAAGTGTGTGTGAATGTGAGGCTCAGTGTGTGATGGACCAGCAGAATGAGGGTCCAGTGATCCAGACCCAGCTGAAGTGTGTGTGAATGTGAGGCTCAGTGTGTGAGGGACCAGCCTCAGTGTCCAGCGATCCAGACCCAGCTGAAGTGTGCGTGAATGTGAGGCTCAGTGTGTGAGGGACCAGCATCAGGGTCCAGTGATCCTGTCCCAGCTGAAGAATGTGTGAATGTGAGGCTCAGTGTGTGAGAGACCAGTCTCAGGGTCCAGTGATCCAGACCCAGCTGAAGATTGTGTGAATGTAAGGGTTTAGTGTGTGAGGGACCAGCCTCAGGGTCCAATAATCCAGATGCAGCTGAAGTTTGCGTGAATGTGAGTCTCAGTGTGTGAGGCACCAGCATCAGGGTCCAGTGATCCAGCCCCAGCTGAAGTATGTGTGAATGTGAGCCTCAGTGTGTGAGGGACCAGCCTCAGGTTCCAGTGATCCAGTCCCAGCTGTGGGCAACGCAGTTTTGGAAGAATATGGAGGCCTTATAGAGGGTGCAGAAAAGATTTACGAAAATGATCCCAGGGATGAGGTACTTCAGTTACCTGGATAGACTGGAGAAGCTGTGATTGCAAAGCGGATAGAATATAAAAGCAGAGAAGTCCTGCTACAACTGGACAGGATATTTATGAGGCCACACCTGGAGTACAGCGTGCAGTTTTGGTCTCTGCATTTAAGGAAGGATATACTTGCATTGGAGGCAGTTCAGAGAAGGTTCACGAGGTTGATTCCTGAGGTGAGGGGGTTGACTTATGAAGAACGGTTTTAGAAGATTGGGCCTCTACACATTGGAGTTAAGAAGAATGAGAGGTGATCTTATTGAAACATGAAAGATACTGAGGGGGCTTGACAAGGTGGATGCAGAGACGATGTTCCCACTCATAGGGGAAACTAAAACCAGGGGCCATAGTTTCAGAGTAAGTGGTCGTCCATTTAAAACGGAGATGAGGAGGAATTTCTTCCCTTGAGGGTTATAAATCTGTGTAATTCTCTGTTCCAGAGAGCTGTGGAAGACGGGACGTTGCAGATATTTAACGCGGGTATAGACAGATTTTTGAGCGAGTATGGAAGTAAAGGTTTATGGGGAGCGGGCAGCGAAGTGGAGCTGAGCCCATGATCAGATCAGCCGTGATCTTATTGAATGGTGGAGCAGGCCCACGGGGCCGAATCGCCGACTCCTGCTCCTATTTCTTATGTTCTATTTTTCTTCTTTCACTTTATTTTACAGAAGTTCACTTTTCAGGGTGTTAAACGGGGAGGATTTGTCGACCAGAGGCTCGAAGCCAACATCACATTCAGATCTGATGGAGTCACTCGATACATCGGGAGCTGAATATCTTCGGCCTTTGACCATGGAAGCAAAAAACACTGTTCACAGCGGGGATAAACTACACTTGCTGTGTGTGTGGGCAAGGATTCAGCCGATCATCCAACCTGGAGAGACACAAGCGCAGAAACACTGGAGAGAAACCGTGTAAATGTAGGGACTGTGGGAAATGTTTCCACTACCCGTCCCAGCTGTAAACACACCAGCGAGTTCACACTGGGGAGAGACTGTTCACCTCTCTGAGTGTGGGAAGGGATTCACTCAGTTATCCCACCTGCAGATACACCAGTGAGTTCACACTGGGGAGAGGCCGTTCACCTCTCTGAGTGTGGGAAGGGATTCACTCAGTTATCCCACCTGCTGATACACCAGCGAGTTCACACTGGGGAGAGACTGTTCACCTCTCTGAGTGTGGGAAGGGATTCACTCAGTCATTGGAGTCAGGCAGAGAATTCCGCAGGTTCACAATTCTCTGAGTGAGTTATGTACTCAGAAAGGTGAGGGGCTTTAATCGCAGCTTTCCAGGCCCCTGTTTATTTTACGGCCTTCTCTCTGATCCAATTATCTCTTAGTTCTGAAGAAAGGCCTTGCCTAAATTGTGAAATGAACCGAATGTTCCTCCAATGTTGGTATTACTGCAGTACTGATGTACACCAGCAGCAGGTGATATTGTACTGTAAAACTTTACAGACATTTGCAAAGCTCACCCTCCCCTTCTGCTGGCTGTCATTGACCTTCAATGGGCTAGAAGGGAAGGTTAAACACTCTGGGTTGAATTCTCACTTTTACCTCCCACAACTCGGGTGTTAGGGGATCGGCTCCAGTTAGACAGCCCGCACGAAGAAACTGTGAACATTCAGACCTTTAAAACGAAAGTTTACAAACTCCGCGTCTCTGTGAAGAGAGATAGTTTGTGTATTTCCCATCACCAATGGTCCGTGGTGCTGAGACCTGAGCAAGGTGCTCACTTTCAGAGCACAACTTATTGTTGCTTTTTAATACAAAGTAGCGGGGCAATGATGAGAAAGGGCGCTGATGGAGCTGCTGTCAGCGTTTACATTTTGTTAAAGTCTTCTCACATTTTATATTTGTATCGGTTTATTTACAGTCTCACTGAGATTTACAAAGCATCATTTGGAAAACCATTTTCTCACTCCCGACCTCTGCTACTGACCCTATCCGCTCGGGGTCAAGTCATTGAGAGGTCACGGATGATACAGGCAGAGAGAGAGACAGAGAGAGAGAGAGAGAGACAGAGAGAGGGAAAGATAGAGAGAGAGAGAGAGAGACAGAGATGGAGAGAGAGAGCGGTAGAGAGACAGACATAGAGAGAGACAGAGAGCGAGACAAAGAGTGAGAGACATAGAGAGAGAGAGAGAGAGAGGGAGAGAGAGTTTGTGACACTACTCTCTCTCTCTTTCTGTATAGATTCTGGGTTTGACACAGGGCTATGAGAAGGGAGCAGGGCAGTGGGATTGTTTGGGGATTTATACAGGGCTATGGGGAGAGAGCGGGGCAGTGGGATTGACTTGGGGGATTGATAAAGGGCGATGGGGAGAGAGCGGGGCAGTGGGATTAGTTTGAGGATTGATACAGGGTTATGGGGAGAGCGCGGTCCAATGGGATTCGTTTGGGATTGATACAGGGCTATGGGGCGAGAGCGCGGCAGTGGTATTAGTTTTGGATTAATGCATGGCTATGGGGACAGAGCGGGGCAGTAGAATTAGCTTGGGAATGATACAGGGCTATGAGGAGAGAGCGGGGCAGTGGCATTAGTTTGGGGATTGATACAGGGCTTTGGAGAGAGAGCGGGGCAGTGGGATTAGTTTGCGGATTGATACAGGACTATGGGGAGAGAGCGGGACAGTGGGATTAGTTTGTGGACTGATACAGGGCTATGGGCCGAGAGCGGGGCAGTGGAATTAGTTTGGGTAAAATTGAGCAGGTATTTTACATCAGATACGTGGTGACCATTTTACACCAGGGTGATCTGTGAACAAACGTAATTGGCCTTCTGGGCTCGGGGCTTTGTGAATTGGTCCCAGTCTCTAGGTCCTTCATGTGTTTGAAGAGTTTGAAGTCGGTCACACCTTGTTGAACCATTTCATTCTTTCAGGGCATTGATGGTAAACAGCTTCAATCCTGTTTATCAGTGAGGGGCGACCCAATCGAATTTACACCTTATTCAAACCAACAAAACATGCTTCTCCATTTCCTGCCCTGCGAAGATATCCCACCGTTCCACAATGCAGCAATGTTTGAATCAGCCTTTGATCCCATATACTGTTCAATCTGAAACACTCAAAGATTTCAGATGGAGAAACTAGATTTACCCCACACATTCCAACCCACAATTGGATGGTTGGCAAATCAAAAATGTCCCAGAAATGTGATTTCTTGCTGTGGGTTTAAACAGTCAGGCTGAAAAATGTCAGGCTACTTTTCAATCAAGGAAACATCAGAATGGGAATGAGAGACTGGGAGAGAGAAAAAGAGACGTGGACAGGGAGAAGCAGTGAGAGAATTAGGGATAGAGAGAGCGTGTTGGAAGAAAAGAGAAAGAGAGAGATCGGAAATGGACAGCAGCAAAGACAGAAGAAAAAGTGAAAGAGATAGATGAACAGATAGAAATTGAGAGCGAGGGAGAGAGTGAGGGAGCAAAGCGGAGTGAGGGCGACAGAGAGACTGACAGAGTGAGAGAGAGAGGGACAGAGATACAGAGAGGGAGAGAGAGACAGGGAGACTGAAAGAGAGAGCGAGAGAGTGAGACAGAGTGGGAGACAGAGAGACAGGCAGAGAGAGATAGAGAGACAGAGATATAAAGAGAGGCAGAGAGAGAGAGAGAGAGAGAGAGAGAGAGAGAGAGAGAGAGAGAGAGAGAGAGAGAGAGAGAGACAGAGAGAGACAGATAGAGAGAGACAGAGGGAAAGAGAGAATGAGAGAAAGACCGAGAGCGAATGAGACTGAGTGAGAGAATCAGAGAGAGAGTAAAACAGAGAGAGACAGATAGACATAGAAATGTAGAAACATGGAAAATAGGTGCAGGAGTAGACCATTCTGCCCTTCCAGCCTGCACCACCATTCAATAAGTTCATGTCTGATCATAACCTCAGTACACCTTTACTGCTTTCTCTCCATACCCCTTGATTCCTTTGGCTGTAAGGGCCATATCCGACTGCCTTTTGAATATATCAAATGGATTGGCATCAACAATTCTCTGCGGTAGAGAATTCCACAGGTTAACCACTCTCTGAGTGAAGACGTTACTCCTCATCTGGGTCCGAAATGGCTTACGCCTTATTCTCAGACTATCACCCCTGGTTCTGGAACTCCCCAGCAACGGGAACATTCTTCCTGCCTCTAACCTGTCCAGTCCCCTCAGAAGTTTATATATTTCTGTGCGATTGCCTCTCATTCTTCTAAACTTCAATGTATAAAGGCCCAGTTGATCCAGTCTCTCCTCCTTTGTCAGTCATGCCATCCCGGGATTCAGTCTGGTGAACCTTCGCTGTACTCCCTCGATAGCAACGCACATCCTTCCTCAGATTAGGAACTGAACAATCAAAACTGAACACAATATTCCAGGTGAGGCCTCAGCAAGGCCCTGTACAACAGCAGTAAGACCTCCCTGCTCCTACATTCAAATCCTCTAGCTATGAAGGTCAACAGACAAAGAGAGAGAGAGAGAGAGAGAGAGAGAGAGAGAGAGAGAGAGAGAGAGAGAGAGAGAGAGAGAGAGAGAGAGAGAGAGAGAGAGAGAGAGAGACAGACAGAAAGAGAGACAGAGAGAGCGATAGAGAAAGAGAGAGAGACAGAGTGAGAGAGGGAAATACAGATCGAGAAAACAGAGACACAGATAGACAAAAAGAGAAAGAGACAGAGAGAGAGAGAGAGAGAGAGGAGAGAGAGAGAGAGAGAGAGAGGGAGAAAAAAAGACAGGGAGAGAGAGAGAGAGAGAGAGAGACAGAGAGAGAGAGAGAGATTGTATGTGTGTGTGTGTGTCTGTGTTTCTATCTGTCTCTGTATAGATTCTGGGATTGACACAGGACTATGGGGAGAGAGCGGGGCAGTGAGTTTAGTTAGGGGATTGATACAGGTTTTTGGGGAGAGAGTGTGGCAGTAAGATTAATTTGGGGATTGATACAGGGCTATGGGGAGAGAACGGGACAGTGAGATTAGTTTGGGGATTGATACAGGGCTATGGGGAGAGAGCGGGGCAGCGGGAATATTTTGGTTGAGATTGAGCAGTCATTTTACATGCGATGAGTGGTGACCATTTTACACCAGGACACATGTTACAGAGAACGGGAGAGAGAGAAAGAGAGAGAGAGATAGAGAGGAGAGAGAGAGAGAGAGAGAGAGAGAGAAGAGAAAGAGAGAGAGACAAGAGAGTGAGAGTGACATAAATCGAGAGGGAGAGAGGCACAGAGGGAGATAAAGATTGAGACATAGAGAAAGAAACAGAGGTAGAGAGAAAAATAGAGACAGACAGAGAGAGAGAGAGAGAGAGAGAGAGAGATAAAGATAGACAGGGAGAGCTTGAGAGTGAGAGTCAGAGAGAGAGAAAAAGAGAGAGACAGATAGACAGAGCGATAGAGAGAGATAGAGCAAGGCAGAAACAGGGAGAGAGACACAGAAAAACAAAGAGCGAGAGAGAGTGACAGAGAGACAGAGAAAGAGAGAGAGAGATACAGAGCGAGTTGGAGAGAGAGAGAGAGAGTCAGAGAGAGAGACACATAAAATACAGAGCGAGAGAGAGAGATCGACGGACAGGTAGAGAGAGATACAGAGAGAGACTCAGAAAGATGCGGACAGAGAGCGAGAGAGAGAGAAAGACAAACTTATAGTGAGAAACAGAGAGACAGAGAGATAGAGAGAGCAATAGAGAGAGAGTGATGGAGAGAGAGAGAGAGACAGAGATAGGCAGACAGAGTCAGCTGGAGAGAGATACTCAGAGAGAAATGGACAGACAGAGAGAGAGACAGCGAGAGAGAGCGACAGAGGGTAAGAGATGAGGCAGAGACAGACAGAGAGAGTGAGAGACAGAGCGAGTGAGACACTGTGGGAGAGACAGAGGGAAAGACAAATATAGATGCAGAGAGAGAGAGAGAGAGAGAGAAGTGACAGATAGACAAAGAGACAGAGAGAGACATACACAGGGAACGAGAGAGAGAGATAGAGGGAGAGCGAGAGAGAGAGTGACAGAGAGACAGGCAGAAAGACAGAGAGAGAAAGAGACAGACAGAGAGAGAGAGATAGACAGAGAGCGAGACAGAGAGTGAGAGACATAGAGAGAGAGAGTTAGAGAGTGAGAGTAATCGAAAGAGAGACAGAGCGAGAGACAGAGAGAAGCAGAGAGATAGAGAGAGACAGAATGAGTGTGTGTGTGTGTCTCTCTCTCTGTATAGATTCTGGGCTTGATACACGGCTATGGGGTGAGAGCGGGGCAGTGGGATTAGTTTGGGATTGACACTGGGCTATGGGGAGAGAGCGGGGCATTGGGATTAGTTTGGGGATTGATGCAGGACTATGGGGAGAGAGCGGGGCAGTGGGATTAGTTTGGGGATTGATACAGGGCTATGGGCAGAGAGAGGGGAAGTGGGATTAATTTGGGTGAAATTGAGCAGCCATTTTACATGAGATGCGTGTTGACCATTTTACACCAGGACACGTGTCTGTGTGATCTGTGAACAAACCTGGTTTGCTTGTCTGGGCTCGGGGCTTTGTGTATTGGTCCCAGTCTCTGGGTCCTTCGTGTGTTTGACGAGTTTGAAATCAGTAACACCTTGTTGAACGAATTAATTCTTTCAGGACATTGATGGTAAACAGCTTCAATCCTGTTTATCTGTGAGGGGGCGACACAATCGAATTTACATATTATTCAAACCAACAAAACTTGCTTTTCCATTTCCTGCATTGCGAAGATATCCCACCGTTCCACAATGCAGCATTGTCTGAATCAGCCTTTGATCCCATATACAGGTCAATCTGAAACATTCAAAGCTTTCAGATGGAGAAAGTAGATATACGCCATACATTTCAACCCGCAATTGGATGGTTGGCAAATCAAAAATGTCCAAGAAATGTGATTTATTGCTGTGGTTTTAAACAGTCAGACTGCAATATGTCAGGGTACTTTTCAATCAAGGAAACATCAGAATGG